>NW_024385188.1:0-25000 GCF_016835505.1 Polypterus senegalus
GTTGTGGGAATTACAACTCGAAGACACATGATATCCGATATGGTGGTCCACAAGGCTCTATCCTGGGTCCGCTGTTATTCTCAATCTACATGCTTCCGTTAGGTCAGATTATCTCAGGGCACAACGTGAGCTACCACAGCTATGCTGATGACACACAGCTGTACTTATCAGTAGCTCCTGATGACTCCGACTCTATTGATTCACTAACACAATGTCTGACTTGTATCACAGAATGGATGAATAGTAACTTTCTCAAGTTAAATAAAGAGAAAACTGAAATCTTAGTGATTAGCAATAATGGATACAATGAGGCTATTAGAAATAAACTGGATACATTAGGATTAAAAGTCAAGATGGAGGAAAAAAGCTTAGGGGTGATTGTTGACTGTAATCTGAATTTTAAATCACATATTCATCAGATCATTAGGACAGCATTTTTTCACTTAAGAAACATAAGTAAAGTTAGACCTCTTTTATCACTGAAAGATGCTGAGAAATTAGTTCACGCGTTTGTTTTCAGTCGACTAGATTACTGTAACGCACTCCTCTCAGGACCACCAAAAATGACATAAATCGTTTTCAACGAGTGCAGAATGCAGCTGCTAGAATCCTAACTAGGAAAAGAAAATCCGAACACATGTCCCCAGTTTTGATGTCACTACACTGGTTACCTGTGTCATTCAGGATTGACTTTAAAATACTGCTTATGGTTTATAAAGCCTTAAATAATCTCACCCCATCTTATATATCGGAGTGTCTGACACCTTATATTCCAAATCATAACCTTAGATCTTCAAATGAGTGTCTCCTTAGAATTCCAAGAACAAAACTTAAAAGAAGTGGTGAGGCGGGCAGGGCCTTCTGCTGTTATGCACCTCAAATCTGGAATAGCCTGCCAATAGGAATTCACCAGGCTGATACAGTAGAGCAGTTTAAAACACTGCTGAGAACACATTACTGTAACATGGCCTTTTTATAACTTCACTTTAACTTAATCCTGATACGCTGTATGTTCAGTTCATCATAATAACTATTCATGGTGGCTCTAAAATCCATACTGACCCCAAATCTCTCTTCTGTTTCTTTTTCCTGCGCCACCTCCACCTACTCAAAGCTTCATGATGCTCCAACAATGATGGATGGATTAAAAGCCAGATGTCTACGTGACCATCATCTTCATCAAGTCCTTCAATGAGATCCCTAAATCCAAAGAGGACTGTTTCATTTATGTTAGGTAGAATGCCCAGAGGGGACTGGTCAGGCGGTCTCTTGGTCTGGAATCCCTACAGATTTTTTTTTTTTTTCACCAGCCGTCATGGAGTTTTTTTTTGTTTTTTCTGTCCACCATGGCCATCGGACGTTACTCTTATTCTATGTTAATTAATGTTGACTTATTTTGTTTTCTTATTGTGTCTTTTATTTTTCTATTCTTCATTATGTAAAGCACTTTGAGCTACTGTTTGTATGAAAATGTGCTATAGAAATAAATGTTGTTGTTGTTGATGAGATTCTTGTCCGTATCATTTATGTATATTAAAGAGAGCAGCGGCTCTAGCACTCATCCCTGAGGGACGCCACTCGCCTTCCATGGGCTTTTTTGGCGACTTGGAAGTCCCTTAAGGCCGGACTACTAACGCCTCGAAAGTCTTTCAGAGTCTCTTTTAAAGAACCTTTGATTCCTCAGCCAGAAAATTTTGGGAGAGAAAATCAGACAACATTTCAGCTGGCAAGGAGTGACCAGAGACCTGGGGTAGATGTGTGTATCGTCAGGCCCACGTAAGTCACATGTATATGACCCTTCAGATCCTGCCTGGAGCCTTCCATTTTGTTTCAGCTGGAGTGTGTCTGGGCTTTATTCTGGGTGGAATTCGAGAAGAGCCTTCAACAAGTGAACCTACTGCAGGTGACATTCTTTTTTTTCAATTTCTAAAGCAGGGGTCTTCAGTCACGGTCCTGGAGGGCCACAGTGGCTGCAGGTTTTCTCATTAGAACTCAGTCCTTGCTGATAATGAGACTTAGTGTTTAACTGTGTGCCTTGTTAGAGATTCCATTCATCCAAGAGAAACTGTAATTGCGCTGTAGAGTGTTCTCTACCTGACAGCATTATCCATGTGTTTTGTGGACTAGAACAGAATTAAACTTAACACTCTTTCCAATTCCCTTCTCATTTGTTTCTAAACGTTTTTTTTTTTTAAACACAGACACTTTTAATGACGCATATGCATTGGTTTAAAAGGAAGCATGCCGGCTGCAGAGCCGCTGGTTTATTGGTTCTCTGCATTTTATTATTAACTAATCTCTGATTAACAAACCAGGCAACACTTACAATTTTAAATCCAGCTGCCTAAACTAAAATAGGCAATTAAGGGTTCTGAATTGTAACAGGCCAGATAACTAAAATTAAGCCCAAAAATGTATTACTTAAATAAATGGGATCTAAATAAAAAATTGGTGAAGTGGAAACCTGCAGCCACTGTGGCCCTCCAGGACTGTAATTGAGGACCCCTGATCTACAATGTAATTAAATTTGTCTTTGATAAATGGAAGTGCTAACAAGCCATATAGTTAAACACCAAGGATGAGGTTTAATTGGGAAACTGGCTGGAAAGAAAACCTGCAGCCACTGCGGCCCTCCAGGACCGTGATTGAGGACCCCTGGCTCTAAAGCTAAGCAGTACGCAGTGCCGATATCTCCTCACTGCAAGGGCGAGTCTTCGTCTGTTTAACTTCCACACCAAAACCATTTGACGGCTGCACAGCCACACTCTTGAGTATCTTTCACAGATTAATTAAAAGATAGCAGCTTCCCAGCACTGCCAAGCTGTTGTGGCTTTCACGCGGACGGTGTTTTCAGCGCAGGGCCGACCAGCTCAGCGCTGTGTAATTTCTTTTAATTAGAGAAGAGAGTGTCACCTTCACAGCTTTAACATCCGCTAATTACATGGCAGTGAACGGCCTCGCTCAGGGTGTGTATATATAGACACGAGAGACGTTTACGGTGGATGTGATGGGTTAATCCGAGCGAATTGCTTCAGTCAAAAATGATCAAAACCAACACCTGCCTAATTATCACCATCAGGCGGCAGAACGAGGAGAAAAATGAGAATCACGCCTCCATCTGTCCGGCCATTTGTAAGTCGGCGTTCTTCCTGCATCGGGGGGATGCAAGTAATGCTAGAGAGAAAATGTTTGCTCAAATCTAAAACACAGACGATAACAAAAATAAGAGAGTAAAGCATGCCAAAGAATACACAAATAACAGAAGGCGAGAGCGGACACCATCCAGCCTCCATTCATTGTAACGTGACTGCTGTGGAGGGCATGTTGTGAGGTTGCTGTTTGATAATGTTTTGCTTTTCTAATTATATGGAATTATGTTAATTGAAGCCTTTCGGGGTTGTTTTGGGTCCAAGAACAGCTTTCTCTCATCAGTTCACTGTGTCACACACGTGCGCTTAGGACGACGCTGAATGGATCTAATGAAGTTAATTCCATGCCAGGCCAGGGGGTGGCGGGGTACACTAAACCTTCCTCTGTTAGTTCTGCAGACCAAATATGGGAAATTCTACCTGATTCAGCCTTGATGACATCACTTCCGGTTCCAGCCCCAAGAAAGATGTCGCTTCCAGTTCCGGCCTAAATGACATCACTTCCTTCAAAGCACTTCAAAACCGCCATCTTTAGCTTAACTGATCAGTTCAGCTTTGGAGTCCAACCCATGCATATCAGTGCTATTCATCAAACCCTTTTGCAGCCAGGGAAAATATACGGGTGGCTGCCCCAAACCTTTTGACGTGTGTCGAGTCACATGACATGTAAACTGTCAGCTACGAGCACATAGGGGACACATCTTCAGTGCCCTCAGCAGGTAATCGATGCCACCCTGAGCAGAGCTGTGCCGCGGTTGCTAATCATGTCTCCATTTTCAGCCCCGCAGTTCACCGGTGTGACACAGTTCCTTTTCTGCTAGGACACTCCGCCCCTTTCGAGCTGGCAACCAATGGCAGGTCTCAGCCAAGGTTCCTCCCCTGGTCCGGGTTCAAATTCAAGAGTTTTTTATCTTTTTATGTTGATTTTGCGTATCATTCTTCAGCTTTGGTTTTGTATATAAGCTGCCTTAATTATGTTCCATGTGTACTGTAGGTGAACCACCCAATCCGCCCGAGGGGGGGCTAACTGCCAGTCACTGCCCTATAAATCTGGAGGGTCTCCTGTAGTTTCTGGTGGTTTATTGTGTACGCACGCTGGAGTCAGCGAGTTATTTGTGTTTTTGCGGTGCTTGTGCTTTTGGTATATTTTGGAATTTTGCTCAGTATTTCTGGATTGCTGCATCAGGACTTTCTTTGGATTGCCTTCGTATTTTTTTGGCAACCAATTTGCTCCTTGTGCTCCATTGAGCTTCTTTGTAAACAAAGAGCATTTTGTGAGAATAAACCTTTTATTTTATACAGATTTGGTGCTTGCCCTTATCTTATTCATAGCCAGGGTTTGACAGTGATATCCCCATCTAATGGTCATTATTAGAAGTGACTGGAAACGCTTTAGTGCTTGGAACTCCCAAGAAGCCACTGGAAACTGAGTTTCATTCTGGATTCAGCGTATGAAGAGGACTGAGGATTTCTTCTACTCACTCATCTTTCAGCTTTGGCCAATGCCAGTTTTGCACCCGCAAGTGCTCATCATTTTCCTTGTTTACCAACATTAAAGGGGGCTGCCAGGTGGTACTCCAGCACTTTGCTCATCTAACCTCTCCGTCTTTTGAACCACTGCAATAATTTAGGTTTTGTTTGCTGTGGATGTTGGCATTTTGTATTCCTGTTGTTTGAGATGCTGTGACAATTGCTGGAGGAGGAGTTGCTGAAGTTGCGACCATGACACTGACTCGTGATTTGATTAAAGGCCACCCTATGCCGTAATTGCATATACAAGTTTGCGGATAAATCTTACCTGTGTGTTCATTTTTCATTTCTCTAAAAACTTTTGGAGCTCCGGGTTATGAGCCTGACTTTTGGAATTTCTGACCTTCATTTTTGCCTGCCTACCTACCTACGTCTCTCTCTGTCTCTTATATAGTGCCTTTTTAGATATCCACCCATGTAAGTTAAGATTACATTTTGGGTTTTGTCGTTTGGCTCTCCTGTCTTCTGGTTATGCCATTTGCTTTGTCTTTGACTCCCATTTATCTTCTGCTCCATTACACTAGGGACCCCCAGTCTTGAAATTGCTAAACAGCCGAAGCCCACCCAACTTTCCCCAGGAGAAGTAACCAAGCAGAACAGATCCCGCTCTGAGGTCCGCCTGTTACTATAATCTTATTTTGTTTGTAACATGTCTTATGTATTTCAGGGTACCCTGTGAAATGAAAATGGGCAAGTTGAGTTCTTCAGAAACGCAGAAGAAAGATCTCTGCACCGGAAGGTCGGCGCTTGAGTAAAAGTGGCACTTCAAACACTCCAGGCATTGACTGCCAGGCTCGAAATCTGCTGATGTTGCACTTCATCCCATCTCATCAAATCAGCGCCAAAGCAAACCAGTTGGGACAGATCAGTCCCAGAAGAAGAGGATTCGGTGAGTCACAGGAAGCCTGCATGGCTTCGAGCTATGGATATGCATTTTGGTTTTATTCTTTTTTTTTAGCAAGTAAGCAGTGAAGTGGCAGCATGCGATGAGTCAGACGCTTGCTGTCAGCCCCCTGCACGTCGTTATTACTCATGAGGAAGCAAAGAAACGTAGTCAGCTGCTTGGTACTGCCTTAGACCGGCGGGTTCAGAGAGGTCACAGGCGCCCTCTCTGCCAGGCTTCCCAAACCGCAAGCCAGTGGGGGGCAAAAAGCAGCCTTGTACTGCAGATTTAGTGTTAATTGTGACAGCTAAGATCTAAAAGTATCTCTCAAAGGAAATAAACTCAAACAGTGAGATGGAAAGACACCCTGTTCAAGTGCAATGATTTTTTTTATCAATGACAAATCTCCCACTTAACTTCCCTCGTCTCACCTTCCCACCATTTCATGCTGATTTTTGTTGTTAATCCTGAACTAATAAGTCCATGCTGGATTTTAAACCTAAGGACTAAACCTACGTGTAACAGGTGCCTGAAGCGACCCACTATACATTTGGAAGAAGAATCTGCCCACCTCGGCCCTGGTATGCTGCTTACTAAACAGCCAACTAACACCTGAGGTGTTGGAGTCTCGGTGATGGGTCCTACTAGGATCTGTCACTAGCAAAAAGTATGAAGGCTTGTTTGGAAATCCAAAAACATGGACGCCATTGACAAGACATTCCTAATAACAACACGGCCATTAGAACAAAAAAAAAAAAAAAAACAAAAAAAAAACAACATGGAGGCACCTGTGA
The DNA here is from genome assembly GCF_016835505.1 of Polypterus senegalus. Classification (NCBI taxonomy): domain Eukaryota; kingdom Metazoa; phylum Chordata; class Cladistia; order Polypteriformes; family Polypteridae; genus Polypterus; species Polypterus senegalus. The sequence continues at coordinate 6,357 of NW_024385188.1, forward strand.
TAAAAAATAAAACATACATCAGGGTACAAAACACATTCAGAACATTTTACACACTTTACTGTGTTGTACATTCAGTTTAAATGGATACATCTATCTATGTTTTATATAGTGCCTTTCACTCTGTGCATCCGGAAAGTCTTCACAGCACATCACTTTTCCACATTTTGTTATGTTACAGCCTTATTCCAAAATGGATTAAATTCATTTTTTTCCACAGAATTCTACACACAACACCCCATAATGACAACGTGAAAAAAGTTTACTTGAGGTTTTTGCAAATTTATTAAAAATAAAAAAACTGAGAAAGCACATGTCCATAAGTATTCCCAGCCTTTGCCATGAAGCTCCAAATTGAGCTCCGGTCCATTCTGTTTCCCCTGATCATCCTTGAGATATTTCATTGGAGTCCACCTGTGGTCAATTCAGTTGACTGGACCTGATTTTGAAAGGCACACACCTGTGTTATAGAAGGTCCCACAGTTGACAGTTCATGTCAGAGCACAAACCAAGCATGAAGTCAAAGGAATTGTCTGTAGACCTCCGACACAGGATTATCTCGAGGCACAAATCTCGGGAAGGTTACAGAAAAATTTCTGCTGCTTTGAAGGTCCCAATGAGCACAGTGGCCTCCATCATCCGTAAGTGGAAGAAGTTCAAAACCACCAGGACTCTTCCTAGAGCTGGCCGGCCATCTAAACTGAGCGATCGGCGGAGAAGGGCCTTAGTCAGGGAGGTGACCAAGAACCCGATGGTCACTCTGCCAGAGCTCCAGAGGTCCTCTGTGGAGAGAGGAGAACCTTCCAGAAGGACAACCATCTCTGCAGCTATCCACCAATCAGACCTGTATGGTAGAGTGGCCAGATGGAAGCCACTCCTTAGTAAAAGGCAAATGGCAGCCCACCTGGAGTTTACTAAAAGCCACCTGAAGGACTCTCAGACCATGAGAAACAAAATTCTCTGCTCTGATGAGACAAAGATTGAACTCTTTGGTGTGAATGCCAGGCGTCACGTTTGGAGGAAACCAGGCACCGCTCATAACTAGGCCAATACCATCCCTACAGTGAAGCATGGTGGTGGCAGCATCAGGAACTGGGAGACTAGTCAGGATAAAGGGAAAGATGACTGCAGCAAAGTACAGAGACATCCTGGATGAAAACCTGCTCCAGAGCGCTCTTGACCTCAGACTGGGGCGACGGTTCATCTTTCAGCAGGACAACGACCCTAAGCACACAGCCAAGATATCAAAGGAGTGGCTTCAGGACAACTCTGTGAATGTCCTTGAGTGGCCCAGACTTGAATCTGATTGAACATCTCTGGAGAGATCTTAAAATGGCTGTGCACCGATGCTTCCCATCCAACCTGATGGAGCTTGAGAGGTGCTGCAAAGAGGAATGGGCCAAACTGGCCAAGGATAGGTGTGCCAAGCTTGTGGCATCGTATTCAAAAAGACTTGAGGGTGGAATTGCTGCCAAAGGGGCATCGACAAAGTATTGAGCAAAGGCTGGGAATACTTATGGACATTTTTTTATATTTAATAAATTTGCAAAAACCTCAAGTAAACTTTTTTCATGTTGTCATTATGCGGTGTTGTGTGTAGAATTCTGAGGAAAAAATGAATTTAATCCATTTTGGAATAAGGCTGTGACATAACAAAATGTGGAAAAAGTGATGAAGCGCTGGGAATACTTTCTGGATACACTGTAGCACCTTTCATATCTATTTGTGTTTTATATAGTGCCTTTCACTCTATTTATTTATCTATCTGTTATAAAGTGCCTTTCACTCTGTTTTATATAGTGCTTTTCTTATCCACCCATCCATCAATCTGCCTATTAATCACGTAGTGCCTTTCATGGTGTCAGAATGACAAGGTGAAAGTACTGCGTGTTTTCAGAAAGGTCTGCAAATTTAGTAAAAATCCAAAACTGAAAACTCTCATTCTTCTAAATATTTGGACCTCCACATTTTGCTCAAGTTTGCTTTTGTTCTCCTTGAGATGTTTCTAGAACATGACTGACATGAGTCCACATGCGGCAAAATGAACTGATTAGATATCATTTAGAAATGTCCAAAAGCGAATTGCATTCACCAAAGGAAAAAATGCTGGGGGTGTTTTGTCATAATTATGACTTTGTAATTACAAAATAAGATCTCATAATATTTCCATTTACTTATTTGGCTGACGCCTTTATCCAAGACTAGCAAAATACCCGCGCTTCGCAGCGGAGAAGTGGTGTGTTAAAGAAGTTATGAAAAAGAAAAGGAAACATTTTAAAAATAACGTAACCTGATTGTCAATGTCATTGTTTTGTGAGTGTTATGAGTGTTGCTGTCATCAAGGATTTGATTCTCATGATTTCTTTCAATCAGGTTCGTATTTGTAGGATGTGTTGTGTTCAAGTTATATTCCGTGTTTGTCAATCGTTGTAAAGATAACAGGTTTCATTCATCGATTCCTTTCTTACTGCATCAATAAGCAGCTCGTCTTCCTCTTTATCCGAGACGTCACACACTGCAGGCACGGGTTTACCTTTCCCAGTCCTACAAACTTTAGCGAAGTGCTTCAATTTACCTCATTTCTTACACTGTCTTCCTTTAGCGGGACGTTGACTTTTTTCACCGTGTGCTTTGTTTCCGCAGTAGCTGCACTTATGAATATGTTTGTATGCGTCACTCGCTTCATATTCTTTTGCTGCCTTCTCAATTGTGTAAAGTGTTTTTTGTTCAGCGCTCTTTGGAGCTAGTCAGTTCACGTCAGCCGTTCGGAATACATGCATCGAAGGTCCTCAGCTGTGCTTGTGCTATCTTGTATGATCTCGCGATGTCCACGGCTTTATTTAATGTTAGCTCAGACCCGGCACTTAAAAGTTTCTTTCGCACTTTTGCTGAGTTTGTGCCAAACACCACCCTGACCATCTCATCTTCGTCTGCATAATCACAGTCCTTCACCCGCGAATATTAGCGGCAGAGTGTTTCTATTGGATTGCTGCTGACGGACGGCCTTTTTTGGGCAGGCACTCAATTACGTGGGAGGCGTGGTGATGGGGGAGAACTCCGCCACACGGCGACCGAGCTGCAGGCTATGGCCGTATATATATATATATATATACGTAAGTAGGATTCAGTTATGACCGTTACGTGTAGAATTTCAAAATGAAACCTGCTTAACTTTTGTACGTAAGCTGTAAGGAATGAGCCTGCCAAATTTAAGCCTTCTACCTACATGGGAAGTTGGAGAATTAGTGATGAGTGAGTGAAGGCTTTGCCTTTTATTAGTAAAGATGACTTACAACATTTCAGATACAACTGGTTCCATTTTTTTTGGTTTTTCCAGTTGGAGCACAGGCAGGTGGTGTGAACTGCTCAGGGTCACACAGTGGTGTCAGTGGTGGGATTTAAACCCACAACCTCAGGGACAGAAGTCCAAAGCCTTAACCACTACACCACACATCCTAAACACACACGTGTATCTGTGTTTAGATGGCTCCACAGTTCACACTTCACGTCAGCACAAAACCCAAGCCATAAACTCCAAGGATCTTTCCGTAGGTGTCTGCCATCAAACCGTGGTAAGGCACAGATCAGGGCAAGGGGGTAAACCATTTGTAAAGCTTCATGTGCTCCAAAGAGCACAATGCCTTCAAGAATTGTGAGATGGGAGAAGTTTGGAACCACCAGGACTCTTTTTAAAGTTGGCTGCCCAGCCAAACTCAGTAACCGAGAAAGAATTGGCTTTCTTCAAGGAGGTAACCAAGAACTTAATGGTCAGAGCTTCAGAAGTCTTCTGCTGAGATGGTAGAAACTGTTTGAAGGATGACTCTATCAATCAGCCATTTATGGCACAGCTGCTAACTCCTGGTTGGAGTTGGAAAATGGCATTTATTTTACTGTAAAGAGGAGAAGGAAAAGGATCCTCTGGTGTGCTGAGACAAAAATTGAACTCTTGAGCAGAGCTCCAAGTACTATGTCTGGGTGAAGACCAGCCACTGTTCATCAGCTGCCTGATGCCATCCCTACGGTGAAACATGATGGCAGCAGCATCATGCCAAGTGGGTAATTCTAAGTGACAGGGCAAGGGAGACTGGTCACAATTGAGGGAAGGATGGATGCAGTTAAATCCAGTAATGTCCTTGAAGAAGTCCTATTCCAGAGTACACCCTACCTCAGACGTGGGGGTGATGGTTCACCTTACAGAAAACACCCAAGAGAACAGTAGTGGGGCTCGGGACAAGGCTGTGAGAGTCCTCGAGTGGCCCAGACTCAGACCCCATAGAACATCTAGGAGAGACCTGAAGATGGCAGTGTACACGTGCTTCCATCCAACCTAACAGAGCTGGAGAAGATCTGCCAGGAAGAATGGGATCAACGGCCCCAATCCAGGTATGCCAAGCTTGCAGAAACTCCGCCAGAAAAAGGCCAACGGGGTTTCTGCCAAGTACTGAATTAATACTTTCATGAATGAGAGACTTCAGTTTTTGATTTTTAATAAACTTGCAAACTTTTCTGCAAACATGTTTTCACTTTCCCATTTTGAGTTGCTGAGTGTAGATTGATGGGCAAAATAATTACGAATGAATCCATTTCATAAGATATCTACAACACAATAAAGTCTTCAGGAAGTGAAGTGATCTCAGAACTTGTGGAATCAACTAATACAGCTGTGAGAAAATCTCTCTCTCTCTCTATATATAAAATCTAACGTCTGTCTGTCTGTCCGCTTTTCATGGATTTAGATCGGGTTTTTTTCTATAATTTGCTTGAACATTCTGGTTGATTTTGTGACATCTCTTATCACTAAGTATCATAGTTCGCTTGCAGGAGTGATATATTAGCGCTAATCCGAGACAGAGGCTGCGAGCCGAGGGGAGAGGGAAGCATGACGCCAGGAGTGGAGAGCCGGGTGGTGCCCTTCTCACACATGCCAGCCTCCATTCAAGTCACTTTATCTCTCGTCACGTTTTGGAGTGTTACTTATTGATTTATAAAGTTTGCCCTGTTTCACTACTATTTGGACAGAGCCGCGGGGGACAGCTAGTCTCTCTTTATTGTCACACACGTGTGAGTAGGAGGAAGCTGTATGGACCAAGTGAGGGTAATTCCACGCCAGGCCAGGGAGTGGCGGGGTGCGCTAAACCTTCTTCCGTTATCTCTGCAGACCAAACACAGGTAAAACTGTCTGATTCATCCCTGAAAACGTCACTTTCGATTCTGGTGCCCAGAAGCACATCACTTCTGGTCTTGGCATTTAAAGCCGCCATCTTAACAAAAGGGATCCAGTTCTTGTTTTAATTCTCAAAACCCATTACAACCAGGGACATTATAAGGGTGGCGGCCCCAACTCTTTTTAAGTGTGTCGAGTCTGATCATTTCACAATATAGAACATCCAACGTCTGACTGTCTGTCTCTCTGTCTGTCCGCTTTTCACTACTTATTTAGATCGGGTTCTTTTCTATAATTTGCTTGAATATTCCGGTTGACTTTGCGACTTCTCTCATTGCAGTAAGTATCACAGTTTGCTTGTGGTACCGATTTATTTGTGCAAATCCGAAAGAGACACAGTGAGCCGAGGGGACGAAACTCTTCTCACTCATGCGCCAGCTTCAGGGCGAATCTTACATCCGCTTAGCTAGTATCATAGTTCGCTTGCAGGAGTGATATATTGGCACTAATCCGACACAGAGGCTGCAGGCCTTGTGGGACGTCAGGAGTGAGGAGCCGGGGTAGGGTCCTCCTCACTGTCCCGTTTCACTACTGCGCAGGCAGAGCCATGGGGGACGGCTAGTAAATGGTAAAGATAAAATTAAGCAAGCCCTCAACATGAAATTCCAATACAAGGGCAGGACTGAATTCTTCCCACTCCAAAACCCTGGAATCACAACACTCAGATCTTAGAAACGAGTCGATCAAACCCACCAATCTGATGTGGCACACGAGGTGCATCCTATTCTTAATTACCAGCCACAAAACGGTGTAATGCCCACTTCAGAAACTTGAGATGTGTGGAATTCATGGCCTAGATGTTCCAGAGGAACACAATGGGAATGGCCAGACGTTCAGGAGTGCCACCAGGAGGCATACTATCCATGTGAATGTAAGACTCGTTTCAAATTCTGAATGGCTTGTCAGGAGCACAGGCCTTAATGAGGTGAGGTGGAGGACGCCGAGTCTGGAGGTGAGTAAGGGCCTGGTATGTGTGTGGGAGTCAAGCTGAGTCAGCAGGCAAGCTAACGGGACACCTATTCAGATCAGCCAGGTGCACACAGAGGTGTTCATTGTTTTGTGGTGTCTCACCACTCCCTGCTGGGTAGGGGTGTGTAGGGAAAAAGGGACAAAAAATACTTGTGGTTAAAGTGCTCAGGATCTGGAGCCTTGCCAAGGGGTGGTCTCACAACACACCACCTGGGCCTCCCCCCAGGGACTCCAATCTAAACAGATGCTGTCTGATAGAAAGGTCGCCCGGTGTGGAGGGGTCTCCAAGCGATGTCTCCTGCATTGTACTCTGACTCCCTGCAGTCCTCATAACCTGCTTAAGACAATCACAGCACTGACCTGTAATCCTCAGGAAGATCAGAAAACGTTCTGAAGTTAAAAGGTCCTCCACACAACAGACTTCTAGTACAATACCTGCACTTTCCACCTACGGGTATTTCCAGATGACTCCTCCATCACAGGATGCATTAATATTGGAGAGGAGTTGGAGTACAGGAAGGTTGTGCAGGACTTTGTCATGTGGTGCAGCTCAACATGAGCAAGACAAAAGAGCTGGTGGTGGACTTCTGGTGTGCCAAAGAGTTTGAGATCAGCCACCATCCAGGGGGAGGATATGGAAGTGGTGAAGAGCTACAATACATGGGGGTCTGCACAAACAACAAAGTAGACTGGTTTAACAACACAGTGGTGCTGGACAAGAAGATCCGGAGCACATTGGACTTCCTAAGGAGTAAGCTGGTGGAAATGTGCTACCAGTCATTAGTACTGACTGTGGTGATCTACGCCTGGGGAAGCAACTTGCGATCAAAAGACACACAACGCCTGAATAAACTTATCAGGAAAGCCAACCCTGGACACACAGGAAACTGCTGTGGAAAAGACAACGGCGGCAAAATTTAATGCAAGATAAAGTCAAGTCAAGTTGGGGAGCATGCACTAGTACAGAGCATTGCCGAACCCACTACACGACGAAACAATTTGGGATCCTGGTTTACAAGAGAGACACACATGAAGGAGTCCAGTCTTCGTCTCAGGTCACTGGATAGCGTCCATGTCTGGCAACCATCTAGCAAGACAGGAGGCACCAGGACTCTAAAGACTTGGACCTTTGTCCTTTTGCATAGATATCTGGAGCACCACACACCCCTTTCCAGCAACCTCATGACCCCCCATGCTCTCCCCATCTGTACACTGACTTCATAGGAAGAGTCACCAGGTAAGTAAACCTCTCAACAAGGTTCGACACTCGCTCCGCAGACAGACACACTGCTGATGGCCGTGCCTAAGAGGTCATTAGGGGCCTGACTCTTTGGTTTTTATCAGGACCCCCGCAAGCCCAGACACTCAGACTCCTCACTCAGTCTCTTGAGCGCCATCAGAGCCTCCATTGACACCATGAAGATCACAGTATCGTCAGCAAAGTCAAGATCTGTGAATCTTTCTTCACCAACAGATGCCCCCCAGCCGCTGGACCCCATGACCATGCCCAACACCCAGTCCATACAAACATTGAACAGAGTAGGAGCAGAACACACTGCTGATGGACCCCAGAATCAACTGGGAATAACACAGAGGGTATGCCTCCACTCTGCACAGCACTCATAGTACCAGCATACAGGCCAGCCATGATAACCAGCAACCTAAAGGGGATCTCGCGAACCCTCAGGATGTCCCACAGGGCAGCTCGATCAACTGAGTCGAACGCTTTATGAAAATTGACAGAGGCTGCAAAGAAACTCTGCTGATATTCGCATTTGTGCTCCATGAGTACCCTCAGTGCCAGGATGCGGTCGATGGTAGGCTTCTTAGGAGTAAAACCAGACTGTTCTGGTCACTGGTAGGTGAGCAAGTCATCACGGATCCTATTGAGGACGACCCTAGCAAGGACCTTACCCGGTACTGAAGGTACTGAGAGCAGTGTTTTCCCCCTGTAGTTGCTGCAATCCAGGCAATCAACCTTCCCTTTCCAATTAGGGACGACAAGTCCCATTTTCCAGTCAGTTGGGATAATGCCATTCTACCAAATGGAGGCAAGGATTGCTTGCAATGCCAGGAGGACAGCCTTACCACCAGCCTGGAGAAGTTCACCCCAGATACCACACATCCCTGGCTAATTGTAGGATCAGCTGCAAGGACCGTGAACACAGAGATATCCAACGTCCTAGCCGGAGGATCAGCTCTGAACAACTGCTCAAAGTAGCCAGCCCAGCGGGTCACAACTGCAGTGTCATCCGTAAGGACCGTTCCATCAGCCGCCTTGACTGCGACTCTCCGAGGAACAGATTGGATGCCATCATGAGAAATCCACTCCATCTCCTCCAGGTGACCCTCTCTTAGCTTTAGGCTCATTCTACCATGGAGTTCTAAGCACCACTTCTGAGGGGTTTTTACTGCCTACTGCTATCAGGCACTTCAATACTTTCTCACGACATCCCAAACTCACAAAGTTCAATTTATTTATTTACGAACCGTATATACTCGCGTTTAAGTTCTAAGAGCAGATAAGTCAGGGCTTGATTTTACCATATAATTTCCGGTATTTTATAATGTCGGTCATACAACTGCTGGTGTCAATTGTATTTGTTTAACCTCAGCAGCTTAATTAATTCATTATTGACAGTTCTATATTATTAATATTAAACATTATTAATAATTTAGTTGTTAACAGTTTCCGTCCTATTAATGACTAACCACATTATCTGTCAAAAGCAGGTAATAGAAAAATTAAGAAACCATTTGCTATCTCTTGCCCTACGTGTGCCTGCAGCACCTTTCCTCTGTATTCGCGTGTGTCTGAACGTCTCGAGTGCATTCCCATAAAGCCTGCTTTCCAGACTCTGTCATTATTTTTGAGGCACCTTTCTCACTTCCTGTCTGGTTTAATATTTTCCGTTTTTGATGGCGACTCCTTTACTCCTCCTTCTGCGTCTCACACTTGCACTTCCTCTTTCACACCACCAAAGCTAATCAGACCAATCAGATTGCTCAGAGAGACTGGACACACAGACCTTGACTGCAGTTATACAGCTTAAGGACAGACTTGCACTCTACACATGAGGGGTGCTATATAACCAATTATTACTATTATCATTATTTGGCTGACACTTTTAACCAAGGTGACTTACAACATTTGACATGCCATTGGTTATACTTTGGTTATATTGGCTGTATCACCATCCAAGCTCTTCCCAGGTATGCAATACCACCCCACACACATAGATGGCGCTGCTGCTAATTGTTCTGTTTTTCTTTCACCTCAGTGCTGAGAAACCACCAGTGAGGGCAACTGACTCCGCCCCTTTCGGTCTGTGGGCTTTAAAAGGATGACTGCCTGGAAGGAGGCGTCACTTGATCGGGAGAAGACCTGAGTGAAGGAGGCCCGCAATTATCGACCCAATGATAGAGCCTGGTTAACATTTTGTTTGTTTTGTTTTCATTTTCATGCCATCCTGCTTTTGTTTTATTTATAAGAACTGTGACTAAATGGGGAGATCTGGGTTGGCACCCCACAATTCTTCCATTGCTTGACCCATCTTTACCTTGGCCGACAACTTCTTTTTGTTTCCAACTGGAGCGCAGGCAGGTGAAGTGACCTGCTCAAGGCCACACTGTGCCTGACCCCACCACCACAAGTCCAAAGCCTTAACCACCACGCCACACTGCCTGTCAAACATTATGTTAGCCTTCTTAATGGCCTTTGCACACTGTCTTGATGTAGACAATGATCACAGAATGGCATAGACGTAACATTTTGTTGTTCAGTAAGTGAAATATAACCAAGAGGTGACTCGGTCTTCATGTGTCTAGGATATGCTTGGGAACATTGAGGCCAGGGTTAAATCCTGTACGTTGTTCACATTGAAGCTAGTGAGTTCCTACGTGGGGTACTGAGGAGTGATAGGCATTGGAGCCATCATTCATAAACAGTTCTTAAGTGGGTAGGCTTGGTGTGTGAGTGTTTGCACCTTTCTATGTGTGGCAAGCTAAGGGTGTGAGAGTAAATCAATCCAACAACGAACTTTGGTGAGTTCCATAATTCCCACAACTATACAGTTGGCAGAAAATTCTGATCCATGAACTTATAGGAGTTAGAAGATCTGCTGCTAACACCCTGGTGCTAGTCACCATAGGACACGTTCAGTGGTCTTGCACAACCTATGCCTCAGAACACGGAGAGGAGCACCAGCATATTAGGTAGGAGGTCAGAATGATTTGGCTCATCGGTGTATATTCACTTACTCAGAAAAATAAATGCTATCTGTTCCTGATGACTTCTTTAATTTCAGCCTTTTTAATCCATGCTGCGCTTCTCTCTCTACAGGTTCCAGATTACTCACTACCTCCTTGGCAGTCGTCTATACACATTAAAAATTTGGAAAAAAGCAAGTTTGGCACACTATCTGCATATTTTAGTTCTCACCTATTGTTCCTGCTAACACATTGGTCAAGTCTTAATGTCGGTAACATTTTTTATGGAGAATATGGAACATCTAATATTATTTTAGAAGAATTAAGTGGATAGGACTGGCACGTTTTCATGGGCTAAACAGCCTGTTCTAATGTATCGTCGTAATGTCTAAGTAAAACCTGCTGACAAACCAAGTTTCCCTCATGGGTTGATAAACTCGAGTCTAATTGAACTGCTTAACCTTTCACCTTCAGGTGTGCCAAATTCAGTCTTAACAGGGCACAAACTTGGACTTTACACCTATAAAAACCAATAATGTCTTCCGAATGAATATAAAAATTCAAAACATGTAAAAAGGAATTTTGCACATCCCAAAACTTGATTCATGACACAGCAGACCCCTAGAGCAATAATGAAGCACACACTGACTCTGTCTGGGGGTGCCAGTTCAGAATCACTCTGAGATCAAAGGTGCCATATAACATAAAGCCTGGCCGTGATAAGTAACTCATTTCGATGATAAGGCAAGGAGGACCGTGTCATGCCGAGCCTTCGGAAATCCTACATCACATCCGGCAGCCCCCAGGGACCTTGTGATCTCATATTATGTAACACAGGCATCTGTTGGGTATTACAAAAGAAACTCCCCTGGTATTACCGGGAAAGGCGTGTCAAATTCCACAGCACAATACTAACGTGACTAAATATATTTGCATACTGCATGGAGGGGAGGTAGTGTACTTTTAGCGTGAAGAGGTGCTTCCTGATGCAATAAAATAAAATAATATTTAAAAAGAAAAACAAAACAGGGCAGGTATGCGGATCCAAAACCTCATCACAAACGTTCACCTCAGGAACTGCTCCTCACACAAAGAAAACGAAAATTAAACTCAGTTGGCAAGTGGGTGGGAACGGCATGCTAGACAACAAGTCGGCACACAGGACAAGGCAGGGGCCTCCGACACCTCCAGACATGAACAGATGAGGGAGCGGCCTGCCACAATATTCATAGGAAAAGGGAGCTGGCTGTCAGTCTTCATTCTGTAAACTCATTGGCCACTTTATTAGGTAAACACAAATATCAAATCAGCCAGTCACATGGCAGCATCTCAATGCATTGTCAAGACGACCTTCTGAAGTTCAGACTGAGCAGCCGAAGGCTGAAGAAAGGTGACTGAAGTGATGCTGAACGTGGCATCGTTGTTGGGTGCCAGATGTGTGGTCTGAGTATTTCAGAAACTGCTGATCTACTGGGATTTTCACGCACAACCATCTCTAGGGTTTACAGAGAATGGTCAGAAAAAGGGAAAATATCCAGTGAGCGGCAGTTCTTTGAGTAAAAATGTCTTGTTGATGCCAGAGGAGAACGGCCAGACTGGTTCGAGCTAATAGAAAGGTGACAGGAACAACTGAGGTGTGCAGAAGAACATCTCTGAACACACAACACTTCGATCCTTGAAGAAGGTAGGCTACAGCAGTAGGAGACCAGAGCAGGTGACACTCCTGTCAGTTAACAACAGACAACTGTGGCTAAAATTCACACGGGCTCACCAAAATTAGACAATAGAAGATTAAAAAAAACAATGCCAGGTCTGATGAGTCTCGATTTCAGCTGCAACATTCGGATGGTAGGGGCAGAATCTGGCATCAACAACGTGAAAGCATGGACCCATCCTGCCTTGTATCCTCCGCTCAGGCTGCTGCTGGAGGTGGAGGTGTAATGGTGTGGGGGTTATTTTCTTGGTACACTTTGGGCCCTAAGTACCAATTGAGCATTGTTCAAATTCCAAAGAGTATTGTTGCTGACCATGTTCACCCCTTTATGACCGCAGTTCTTCAGATGGCTCCTTCCAGTAGGATAATGCACTATGTCACAAAGCTCAAATCATCTCAAACAGGTTTCTTAAACATGACAATGAGTTCACTGGACTCAAATGGCCTCCACAGTCACCAGATGTCAATCCAATAGAGCATCTTTGGGATGTGGTGGACCGGGAGATTTGCATCATGGATGTGCAGCTGACAAATCTGAAGCAACTACGTGATGCCATCATGTCAATATGGACCAAAATTCCTGAGGAACGTTTCCAGCACCCCGTTGAGTCTATTTCACAAAGAATTATGGCAGTTCTGAAGGCAAAAGGGGGTCCAAGGTGTACCTAATAAACTGGCAGGGAGTGTGCAGTGCAGCACCTTTTATCACAAGTACCATTACAAGGTTTCTTTTCCAAAGCACAAAGCAGAGTAGAACTGCAAATGGACACAGATATTACAAGCGTGACTGGAGGCCATGCACTTTAAGTTAAAATCGTCAAAGATGTGAGTCTACAAGGCATTTATAGGGTCTGATTGAAAGGGGAGGCAATATAATGATTTTGAGTCCCCTCTCTGCAAGTCTTCTTTAGTCAGTGTTGTCCCCTATTATACCCTAAATTTACTCATGGACATTTGGCAGTAAGTCTGCCAAGGTGGGAAAAGGGTGATTATTGTATACAGGAGCAAGAGAAGGGAGCTGCTCTACCTTGAAATGTACCCCGCACTGGTTCCATACTTTAAGAAACTAGTAACGCTGGGACCGCCGGTCTTCAAAAGAAAGGTGTTTCATGTGCCTCTCACAAAATACAGCACCCCCGGTCACACCAGCTAGGTTGCCGTAATGTATTTCACCGCCATCCAAGGCTTTGGCATGGGCAACAGTGTCTTGTCGTCTTACGGCTTCTGGTTGTTCGTCACTGAAGCGTTTTTTGCATTTGGACAGAAAACGAGTGGAAGTCGCGCCTCTTGTTCTTCATTGTGAAATGCCAGTGGGCATCACAGTCTTTTGTGATTAAGTGCGTATCTTGCACTTGACGGTCAGTAGATGGCGCTGCTGCTTTTCTTGTTGTTTGTATGATCAGCCTGTGCAATGTGCCTTACAGCAAGCAGATGGAAATGTGGCCGCCATGAAACCCAGCAACCCAAGTCAATCTGCTGAGGGAACCGCCACCTTTTTCATAACATAATGATTTTTCATGACATTGTTTGGCTTGTTGAGTCTGCGACTTGCATGTGCGATGAAAACAATTAAGTCGGCCTGTGCAATGTGTTTTACCACTAACAGCTGTCGCTGCATTTGTTTTCCTGTCAGCTATGTGTCGCACACGTGCGCATGAATGATCGATCTTTTCCTGTCAGGCATGGCGTGTGGCTATGCCACCACTTGCCGTGAGAAGGTCCTGGTAACCCATTCGTCCAATTCATAGGTTGTATTACGCAAATCACAGCATAAGCACTGTGAGTTTTTGTGTGACAGACAGACAACCCTTAGTATTTTATATACACAGATTGCCGGACGACCTGACTGCTGGTAATCAGATGACAGTTAATACTGAGTGGTGCAGAAAGCAGGGCATGCAAGGAAAATTCAGAACATTGCAAGCCAGGCCGGTATAAATGCATGAATTTTATGGTGCGTATATTTCCTACACTGTAGTACAATTCAAAGTCAGGTGTTGCCATGCCACCTACTGCTTTAGATCTTTATAGAGTCATCTTTTGAATATGTGGCCTTTTTAAACCCAGGATGAATGATGTTACAATTAAGACTAATTTCTTAAAGAGTGATTTGTTTACTGTCAGGTATGCATGTCAGAGGATCTCCGCATGGGCTCGACTGAGGTATGTGATAACCCGACGGGGCGAGAGGGGGCACTGTTAATAACGTTCTCTTCTCCTTCTCTTCCTGCAGCTCAGAGAAACCACCCAGTGAGGGCACTTAGGACCACCCCTTCAGGTTCATGCGATATAAGGAGCCCACCTTCTTGGAATGAGGTGTCTTCTAGGGAATCCAATCCCGGAATTCCCGGACATTTTTCATTCCCAGAATTCCCGGGAATGAAACTGCTGTAATTCCTGGGAAACTGGGAACGGCCAAGCTCGCATATATAGCGTGTAAAAATCGATCAAGAAATAACAGAGTTATAGTTGAAAACTGAAGACTTCATTGACGTCTGTCAGACAACAGCTTTGAACAGCAACTTGAAATTGCAATGCGTCAGTCTGTTGCATCCGCATTATCTGTGCCAAGAAACTGGCCGTCACAGAATGATGACAAGAAAGTGGATGCATCAGTAACAGCTGAAATGGCGGTGTTTCACAGCAACGGCAACCATGGGTGTTATTTAGAACAAGTGTATCAGTCTCTGATGACTGTGCTGTCTACTTCAGTGGAGGCCGATCATGCTTTCTCAGCAGCTGGCGTACTCTGCACGAAGTACTCTCTTGCCTGGACGACCGCACGCTGGACAAGTTATGCTTTCTACGCTCTTATTACCACAACTAACTAGATCAGGGGTGCCCACAGTTTTTCAACTTGCAAGCTACTTTTAAAATAGCCAGGTCGAAATGATCTACCTACATTAAAAAGTATATATATATATATATATATACACACACACACACTTGCATAACTGAATAACCTTTATGGCACAATAACAATTCAATACATTTATGGTCACGGTTTTTATGAACGGTTCGAAAGTGCCTTTCCACATTTTCCTTCTTTGGAATAGCAATGATAGATTGACAGATCAGACAAACGCACTTCGATTGTGACATTGTGAGAGAAAAAAATCCTCTTCTAATTCCACATAAAGCCCATGCCCTCCCCAAACAATTTTTTTTTTAATCCCTTCCTTAGTCGATATAAATTGGAAGGCTAACTCCATCACTTAGATAGCCAGAGTTTTGCAGTAGCTTGTGCGTTTGATCGTGCGTGCGGGATGACCAGTGTCTTAGAAGAAAGGAGATCTCAGACTGGCCGCCCTTGTATGTCACTCAAGTGGAAAATGCCATAGGGAGGATATATGATAGACTAATGTTTAAAAATGTATTTTTTTTTAATGCAACGTGATCTACCTGCACTACCTTTGCGATCGCGATCGACGCATTGGCCACCCCTGAACTAGATAAATGTACTTATATGACAGCATGAACTGCTTGTAGATAAGGTTAGTCTTTTATTGGTGTCAACATACTGCAGTAGTTTTATTAAAAATAAGTGTTGGTTGTTCTAAAACCGTTCACACGTGAGATGCCCGTGCACTGTGTCATGTGGGATTCCTGGGAATGGATAAACCCGTCTGGGAATGGATTCCCTAGTGTCTTCTGCAATCAGAGCAACTGGCCAGATGGAACGCCAACTACTGTAAATGACCCTCAATTCTGTGGCAAAGAGCCGAATAGTTTTGCTGTTATTTGCCCAAAGGGCTGGTTGTAACAAAGGTGCTAAGTGACATGTTTTTGTTGGACTCCAGGATGACCCAGTTGGAGTCATAACTGTTTAATATTGTTGTGACCTGTCATTCCTACACGCGGTCACATTATAGGATACTCTGGAACAGAAAATCAGAACCCAGAGCCTGGTTATGACATTTGAGATTTTGAGAGTTGGGTAATTCACAACAGTGGTGAGCCTCCAAGGTGTGTTTACTGCCTGGTGCCCACTGCCTTGAGGGGACCTGGCTCCCTGCAGCCCTGAAGTAGATTAAGCACGTTCGACAATTCTCTGTTACGTGAACAGTCAATATACTCGATGTTAATAGCACTTGTAATCTGAACCTGCATGACCCCAATGATCAAAAACAATCTGCAAGTTTCTAATCCTAATTTGTATCTGAATCCATCAGACACCAAGTTTATGGTGAAAAAATAAGGTCATCAGATAAGATAAAACAACAGAAGTAAACTTTTGTGTCAGATGCCCTTTTGATATTGAGAAGAAGTCCTGAAATTACAGAGAAACACTGGCATAGGATATTGACTTTAAACAAGCAGAACGTAGAGTTCTACAACAGTGTCTCTCAATTCTTGTTTTTCCCATTAAAGTGTCTTGGACACTCATGAAGGTGGTGGGGGGCCCACCTTGGTGGATCGAGCACGATCATCAGAGCATCGGGGGGGCCCACTGTGCAACCCACTACCATTGTAAACGATAGCAACTTGTGACCCTCTGGTGGCAACCCAACCTGCAACCCCAAACACTGCTAAGTGCTCTTATTTTTGGGTCAGTTTTTATGATGGCCAGAAGTGCATTACAGCCAATCTGAACAGAGCTGACAATTCACCTTTGCAGTAATTTTAGTTTTTCTTGCCTTTGAATATCTCATTTTGGTGTGACTTTACTGTTTGTTTATCAGTTCATTAATAAACACTGCTCCAAAAAATGAAGGGAACATTTAATCATCCCAGTCTAACACCAAGTCAATGACGCTTCAGGGATACCAATGTGTCCAGTTAGGAAGCACCTTCACCTGCTGTGGTGCACCTAAAGTGACAACAGGAGTACTGGAGACGCAACAGTAAGACCCCCACAAAGAGGGAACGATGGCCACAGACAGTTGCTCTCTCCTTATCCTTCCTGACTGATTCTTCTCTAGTTTTAAGTTTTGCTAGTGTCCTTGTCACTACTGGTAGAATGAGGCGGTACCCACAGCCCACTCAGGTTCCTCAGGTAGTCCAGCTCCAGTGTAGCACATCCACATGTGCTGTCGCAAGAAGGTCTCAAGGGCATGGAGGACATACGAGGAGACAGGGCTGTTATGCAAAGACAAGGCCTGTGGAAGGGCATCAACCCAGCAGCAGGACCTTTGTGTGAAGAGCAACACCAGGAGCACTGCCAGAGTCCTACAAAATGACCTCCAGCTGGCTACTGGTGTGCATGTTTCTGACCAAATCCTCACAAACAGGATGGCATGAGGGACCAATGTCCTCTAGTTGAAGATGCTATGATTTTCACTCAAGAGTAATGAGGGTAGACAGGATTAAGAATGAGTCTATCAGAGGGAGAACACAGGTACAACAATTTGGTGACCAAGTGAGAGAGGCCGGATTGAGAAGGTTTGGGTAGGTGCAGAGGAGACATGAGGGGTACATCAGGAAAAGAACGTTGAGGATGGATCTGTCAGGCAAGAGGGAAAGACGAAGGTGAGGGAGGACATGAAGACAGTCGGTGTGGCAGAAAATGATGTTGAAGACAGGGATAGGTGGAGACAGATGATCCACTGTGGGGACCCTAAATAGGAGCTGACGAAAAAAGAAGACAACATTTGGGTGGGGTATTCCTTTAAAATGTGTTTTATGGTATGTATATGTTATTTATCATGATGTTTTGTGTTTTCCACAATGCCATCTTCTTTATTCCAGAGGCGCCATCATTGTTAGGATGTCTGTTAGGTATGTTACTGGAGAATGTGTGATGGATAATCATGCCTGCAACGGTGTCATATTCATTACGACATCCAAGATTGTGGATCTTCTATTTATAAACTCTAGTTATAAATTCTCTGCGTTAGTGTTTAACTGATTTGGTTCTGCTGTTTGTGCTTAATGACTTTTGCTAGTTTTTCTACCATATTCATTTTAAAATGAACCCTTTTGTGGCAAACCTACTCTTGTAATCATGTCAGAACCAAGAGAAAACTCCAGGGCTACCATTTACAACTGACTCAAACGTCAGGCAGGTGCACGAGTCACAAGGCTGTGGAAATCTCATCTGTAGTGTGGATGGGAACTTTTAGAGATTTCCAAATAACAAAAACATTTATTTCTATAGCACATTTTCATACACAGAATGAAGCTCAAAGTGCTTTACAAGATGAAAAAGTTGGAAGAGAAAAAAACCCCAAAACAAATCAGAAATACAGAAGAATAAGAATGAATTAAGAACATACTGAAAAGAGTGAATAACAATGAATCAATATGCGTTTACATAACACAAATATACAAGTAACAGAAAAAGATGAATCAATAATATAACACTGCAAGTGTCATGGTGCATGGACTGGCATCCTGACTGGAATGGAAGGTAATTCCTTGCCTGACCGGGAAGCAACAATGGAAGGACACAGTGGAGGAGGCATCACCTGGTCAGGATGGGGCTGAATTATTATCTTGGTTGGAAAGAAAAGACTTATGGATGGACTGGGGGAGGTTGTTTGTCAAGGGCAGTTCTTCTTCATGTACAATAGATGGCACTGCTCCACTGGT
>NW_024385189.1:0-58038 GCF_016835505.1 Polypterus senegalus
TTTAAAAACAAACAAAAAAACTTGAATTATTTTCATTTGAGGGATATGTTAGCTGACAAAATGAAAGAATCAGTGCCGCATTGATAATTTACACTTCCTAAACATTTCAGAAATCACAGTGAAGCAAACTTTAAATAATTAGGTAATTAAAATCAGAATTAACAATCAGCCTGAGAAAGAGAAACACTGATTTTATGATTACTGATTATTCAATGTAGTCTTTGTTAAATCTGGGTGTGGGGAGCTCTTTAAAGTTATGGGATTCTTGGTGTAAAAAAAGGAAATGAACATGAATGTGAAGGTCGTCACCCAGCAAGATGTCTGCGTTCTCAAAGAAACTGACAAGGTGGAGACCTCTGTGGGCCAAACAGAATCTGAAGTAGCTCTGCACCGCCACTTGAACAGACTCCTCTTCACCCTCATCTGTAAATTAGCACATCAACGCCAGGAACTTCCTGAAGGGGACATTGATTGATAAAGAAAAGGATAAACAGTTAATGTTAATGATAATTTGGTTAAGCTCTCTTAAACCTCCATCTAGTTTCTCCACATAAAGAAGCCCACTGGACCACCGCACCGCACAGTAAACCCGTTGTCTCAATTCTCGTAGATGTGCTCCACCATAGCTAAAGACAATGTTTGGTTAAGTACTTTGATTTTTCCTTTCATATATTTTTTAATTTTCTATTTATTTCCATATATGATCAACAACAGGACAATATTTACAGATATTTCATTATAATGACTCAACCATAAAGTAATGTTCACGTATGTGTTAATTTGGTAAATATTACTTTTCTTACTTTTCATATTTTGTATTTCCATCTTTTCTTAGACATTTTCATGTGTTCATTAAGTATATATATATATTTTAATATTCTTTTGTCGCACATTTAGTTTTCAGTGCCGCTGTGGATCTCCTGTAGGTGTCCGGTGGTCTCTGACTGAAGGTGCTGCCCCTGATGTCAAATGTGGTGGTGTAAGAACTGAGCTGACTGAAAATGGAGAGCTGAGTTCACGTCCTGAGCCCTGGGCTCACACCAGTGAGGTGGCTCCTGCTCAGCTCCACCGTGATGCGATTATTAAATTATTTACTTTGGTTCTCCTTTAAGAGATTAGAGGACTTGCATTTCTTGGCGTGACAAATGAAACAGAACTTTCTGTGCCCTTCCGCTCTGCAGTCCCGTGTCTTTATGCTTCACATTTCTCGTGTTCTTCATGGAGGACATTTAGTGCAGCCTGTTGGTGAAGGAGATGGACTGAAAATCACAGGACAACGTGTTTAACATTTATGTCACTGTGTGACCCGAGCAAATATATGACTTCACAAATAACCGCACTTCATGCTGTGACAGTAAAAGGCACAATATAATGTAAAACTGTGTTTTGTTCCATTTTCTATGTCTTACTCTGAAAGTGTGCTTTTTATTCTTCATTCATTCTGTAATGTTTCCTTGATTTTAATCCAAGTGATGTTTAGGTCACACCTCACTGGATAACACACAAGTGGTCCGCTGCGCTGCCTCTCCTCACTCTCACCTCTGATTTGGATAACAAAGTGTTTCAATTCCTCCGTCTCGATGAGAGGTTTGTTTCTTATCCCTGATGATTCCCTTTCTCTGCCAGCACTGACATCTCTGATAGGTTTGTAATGATGGCGCACACAGCACAACTTAACAGTAAATGAGATGAATGGAGGTCTGGGAGTCTGAAAACCTCAAACACCAACCCACTAGGACAGAACTGAGCCCGATGTGGACAGACCTGTGATTCGGACTGTGTTAATAACGACTCAAACATGCATTGTCCAGCCCAGCTTATCTTTTATTAAACGCCATGTCTAACATTTTACTTTTAGACTAAACCAAAACCAGTTATCTGTTATTAAATTTATCTTGTAAAATTCATTTTGGTTTGATTCTTAGGTATCCTCTTTCTGAGCCCCTCTTTCTTACTTTCATTCATCTTGTTGGCGTCTCTACCAACAGCCCCTCACAGTCAGACCCACTTATCACTTTACAGCTGTGAGTCTTTGTGAAGAAACTGAAGAGAAATGAACATGAAAAGACTGCACAGACGGTGGCTGAGACACAATTTGAACCCAGGCAGCACACGACCGAGGGGGCTGTGTGACACGTCTGACATCACATGTTCTGCATGAGTTCTGTTAACGTCTTTTTATTTGGTATAAAGTTGGTAAGTGTTTTCACTTTGACACGTACTGTAAATATTTCTTCATGTAAAATCTCTCTACAGGTTGACTTACACAACACAAGGTCACATTCTGTTAACGTGAATCTCGAGCCCCAGAGAATCCTGGGAAAAGAAGAGTAAAGTGCTGGGCTTCACAGGTCCTCACTGCAGGTCTGATTTCTGTTCTCTGTGTGTGAAAATGAAGTCTCCATCAACTCTGTGCTGCTCTGTGACCACCAGAGATAAAGACGGACAGGTGACGGCACAAGTTTGATCTGAACTGGTGAAAGAGAAAGGCCAGGAACTGCATGATCAGGAAGCCAAGAAACATGAGAAGACATTCAATAAGGCATATGACTCCTAAGAAGCAAACAGCAAGGAAGACGAGGACAAGACTGAAAATGTTCTGTCAAGAAGAGGACTTTAATAAAACACAAGAAGACATTCAAACCAGACATGAAATGGTGTGTCGACATTTTAAGCCCATTCAACACAACTGGATTTCTACTCTGGACATCGTTAAGAAAATGGATGCCTGTGTCACCTTGACTGCAGATATCGGAGAGCTTGTGAGCAACAGACTTTGACCCCTATGCTATCTGGAGACAGGGTTATCACAAAGATCAGACCACCACTTCAAAGCCAACTTCAAGGTCTCCAGCCAGCGAGCAGATTCTGAAGCCAAATGTGCAGTCAAATCAGAGCAGGCCAAAGCTATTAGCAGACAAGACTTCACAAAATGGAGAGAGAATAGAAACTCAATGAGACTGAAAAGGTGGCAGAAATAAAGCAGCAAGAAGTGAAGATGAATCTAAAGCTGGAGAATGAAGAAACAAAACTGCAGCAGATACACACAGATAGAGAAGTTTGAGCAGCAGCAGACCAAGTAAGAGCTTACAGCAAATCTCGAAGGTGACCTGAAGAGTCATCAGACAGAGGATGAACTCACAACCTACTCTGTCTACCACAACACTGAATTCAGAGCTCAACTAAATCCTGAAGCTGTGGCTTTCCAGCCTCAATATGTACCTCCTCAAGTGTCCACATCTCCAGAATTAGTTTGTCTTGCCTACGCAGTCGCAAGTTCACTAACCATAAACCATCAGCCCATACCTGAACCAACCATATTTACTGGAGATAACTTTAAGTTCATTGATTGGAGGACATCCTTCATTCTTACTGACTGTAGGCCCATTCCAGCTGGTGAGAAGATGTTGTGTCTGGCTGTGGAGGGGCTTTACTACAGAAACTCAGAGGACACACACGAGAGTGTCTGGACTGTCCTGACCGAGAGATATGGACACCCGTTACTATACAAAAGGCCGTTCTGGACAAGCTTATGAAGTGACCTACGATTGGAGGAAATGTTTCTCAAGCACTTTGAGAGTTTGGAGACTTCTTGTGAAGTTGTGTTGAGGTTATTACATACATTAGAGGATTGACCATCCTAAACGATTATGAGGAAAATTACAGGCTGCTTAAAAACTGACCTGAAGCAGAGCTTGAGGAGACAAATGAAGGAAAGGATTATCCAGGACGCTACGACACATCATCTGCTCCAACTGACAGCAAATATGGGAGCAAAAAAGGAAATGAGGTGGGCAGGGAATATTCTGGGCTTTTGAGTGGCACATCTGAACTGGACAGGACCTCACCAGCCTCATTGTCAACCATTACCAACAAAATGGCCAACAGGTCAACAGCATCCAATTCTTGTGGACACACATCACTGCCTTCTGAGCTCCGAGAAAATGAAGACGTGTTGTCTGAGCTGAAGGCATTGATTACTGCACTCAGGCAGATATAAAGAAGGAGATAAAGAGAACACACAGCAGAAAAGATGAGCTGAACCAGGACAGAAACAATCAGGGCGTACGATTAAGGAATAACTTTGATGTAATGTTAAAAAAAAATATAAGAAAAATACGAGAATAAACTACACCGGGAAGAACTTAAGCGAAAATGTACAACTCACACTGAATGAGAACAATTGACATCCACCACAGATAAAAATCTGAATACCTGGACTTACCGTACCACTGTGCACAAGGACTAAATATTAGTGTCCACTCTGAAAGGCACTATATGAAAAAGAAGGAAAGCAACAAAGAACGATTGAACAGTCAGTAAGTGCTGTACCACAGTATCCAGTAGGAAAGGCGCTGTATGAATGAATTAATGAACAGTTATTATGGGCTGTAGAACAGTATCCAGTATGAAATGCGCTTTATGAAAATCCTGGACATGGAGACAAATAGATGAACATACACAGGTATCATCTGCAATAGAAATAAAATCCTGCAGTACTTCTTTATATTCCTTGCTATGTGCCCTAATAAATGCAAATTATCACCAACCCAATGGTGCTTCACTCACTCAGAATATGAACCAATGTAGGAAGTATTTTAAGATACAGAAGCTTTTATCTGTGGCACCTCTGTGTGAGAACCACCTTCTTCTATCCTCTCAAACTTATTCAAAATGTTTCCAGGTCAAGATCCAACCTCTGAACGCTGCAATCAATCACTCGGCTGGGTCACATGTTTTGGGCCTGCACCACATGAACATCATCATGCTGGACCAACATCTTTAAACGCCTCTCAGACAGCCTTGGTGTCCCAATCCCTCCTAATCCACTAACAGCTGTGACTGGTGGGCTCACAGAGGGGCTTAAAGTGAAGAAGGACAAAAAAATTGTGATCACCTTTACTTCATTATTGGCACGTAGACTTGTCTCACTCAACTGGAAGAATCCCAACTCTCCTCTGTTAAGTCAGTGAGTAACTGGTGTTTTATATTATCGGAAATTGGAAAAAAAATCAAATTCTCACTTAGAGGATCTGTGCAGAACTTCTTTAAAACCTGTCAGGATCTCATCAATAAGATTTTAGAATAAGCTCTTAAAGCACTGAGGAAGAAGATTCTCTCCCCTTTTCTTTTTCTTCTCCATTTATCTTTTTTCACTTATTAAACTCATCGATTTACTTATTTTTACTCACTTTAAGTTTTACTCTGCTGGCCATGCTCTCTTTCTCAGGGGTGGGGGTTGATTTGTCTTTTATCCTATTTTTGCAAAAATTGATCTATTTGTGTGGAATGTTGTGTGATTTCAATAAAATTAATAAAATAAAAAAAAAGAAATGTACTATAAGAAAGAAAAAAAGAATGAGTGGAAAGTCTTTACATAGTGTATAATAGTGTCCGGTATGAAAGGCGTTATGTGAAAGAAAAAATACGGAAAGTACGACTCAAATACTCAGAGTGTCGTGTGTGTTACAACTGCTGTACATTAGTGTCCACTTTGAAAGGCACTACAGGAAAAAGAACAAAAGTAAGAAAAGGCAATAGAAAGGTCATTTACTGTGGCTCCCCGGACGGGGCTGGAGCCCCGCCGGGACGCCCAGGAGGACGTGAGGAGGGCTTGTGCCTCCTCCAGACCGCGAGGGGCATCCGCCCTGGTTCTATTGGGAGCCGCGGTCGAGGGCATGGAAGCCCCTACCCTGTAGGGGCCGTGGTTACCGCCAGGCGGCGCCCGATGCCGTTGATCCCATACAGTCGCCGCCGGAGCTGGAGCCCGCGGGGCTTTGGAGGACAGAGGAGGGCTTGTGCCTCC
Organism: Polypterus senegalus; assembly: GCF_016835505.1. Classification (NCBI taxonomy): domain Eukaryota; kingdom Metazoa; phylum Chordata; class Cladistia; order Polypteriformes; family Polypteridae; genus Polypterus; species Polypterus senegalus. Next base: position 5,807 of record NW_024385189.1, read on the forward strand.
TCCACACCGAGGGCGTCCGTCCTGGTTCTGTTGGGGACCACGGGTCAAGGGCGTGGAAGCCCAGCCCTGTGAGGGGCCCGTGGTCACCGCCAGGCGGCGCTCGATGCCGGTTTACCCGTGACGTCCGGGCGGCTGGGCTGGAGCCCGCCGGGGCGCTTGGAGGACAAGAGGAGGGCGAGTGCCTCCTCCAGATGGAGTGGGGGCGTCCGTCCTGGTTAGGCAGGGGGCCTCGGGTACAGGGCATGGAAGCCCAGCCCTGCAGGGACCCGTGGCCACCGCCAGGCGCGCCCAGTGCCTAATTATCCGGAGCCCGGTACTTCTGCCACACCAGGAAGTGCCGGGGGGAAAGACTTTATGTGGGGCCCGGAGAGCTGCCAGGAAGGCAGCCGACACTTCCGCCACGCTGGGGCGGGCTAAGGAGCAGATGCCGGAAACACCTGGGGCTCATCCGGGCGTTATATAGGCCGCCTCCCTCCAGTCAGCGGTGGAAGTCGGGAGGCAGAAGGACTGAGCTGGAGAGAGGACGGAGGCTGGCCAGGACAAAGGCAAAGAGACTGTGGGCCCTGGACTTTGGGGAAATCAGTGCAAGAGGCACTGGGGTTCGTGGAGTGCACGTGACATTTGTATATTGTAAATAAGTGTAAATAAACGGTGTGTGGGTGCAAAAATGATGTCCGTCTGTGTGTGTCCGGGCCAGCGTTCACAGTGGCGTAGTCGGCAGGATGCTCCGCCTGGGACAAGGTGGGGACCTGTGTTCAAACAATTATTATCTGTGAACGGCCCGGAGCAGCAGCGGACCCACACACTGGCGCTGAGCGGCCGTACAACCCGCGGGGCGTTCGCCCCAGAAACCGCCACGGACAGCGGAATGGCTTTCCCCGGTGCGGAGGAGAACGGACATCGCCGGGCGCAGCGGGCTCAGTCGCGCTGTCGAGACAGACAGCCAGGCCGGCGTGGCAGCACAGAAGGCCACACCGGGCGGGGTTTTCGCATGGCGGGATCCGGAGGTAAGTGCCCTGCCCTGCATTCATCGGCCCTCGGGTCGGTCTTACCTTCATTTCTACAGGGAGGGGCGGCGGATCCGCCCGTGGCAGAACGCGCCAGGCGCCACGGGCTGTCGGCAGCGCGCGGCGGCAGCAAAGAAGGCTGCGGAAGCGGAGCCGCTGCGGCTCAAGGAATCGCCCGCCGCCACAGCGGCGACGAGCGAGGCACTCCTCCACTCGGAGCAGGAAGGCAAGATGGCCGCGGGCGGATGTCCCGCCGCTGACAGGCACGGGGTTGGCTGGTGTGTCTAGTGGGCCCGCCGAGGATTGGATGGGCGGGACCTAGGAACGCCAATCTCGTGCCAAAGCGAGACCGATTGGGCCAGAGGGAGTGGCCCACAGGAGGCAGGCGTCAGTGGAGCTGATAGACAGGTAAGCCCGCTGACGTCTGTCTCTCTGTTTCCACCAGCTGCTCGGCGTGAGTCGGGGGAATCCCCTCGGCCCGCTGGATCGCCGCTTTCAGATTTGCTACGTGTTCTCGCCGCTCAGTGTGAGCAGCTGACGGGAAAGGCGGTCAGCGTCGGGAGACGCAGCGTGAGACGGAGGATCGGGCGCGGGCGCTGGAACCGAGGCGGCAGAACACGGCGGGGTGAGTATTACCGTCCCGTAAAGCAAGTGGGGGTTTGCGAACATGGTTGTGACCGTTCTACGGACGATCAGCTCAAGTAAGCAACCCCCGACAGCAGACGCCGCGGTGCAGACGGCTAGCGTGGCGAGGAGCTCGAACATGCAGGGGCTGGTAGGATCGGGGCTGCTGAGGGCCCTGGGGCCTAGCCCGCGCCCAAGTCAGCGGCTGTCACCTGTCGCTCTGCAGGGGCGCAGACGGTGCTGGAGTGAGCTATTCCCATGCCAGACCAGACCGCCAAGCCGTCCAGAAAAGAAGGAGGAACCGAGAGGGTGAATGCGGTTCCTCCCGAGCAGGAGAGGCGTGGCGCTGGGTGCGGCGTCGGAGAAGGGCCGTCCTCTGTGCGGGCAGAGGAGATCCCCTGGGCTGGGCGCGAGCCGCCTGCGAGCGTGATGTGCCGGACAACAGGCGGAAGGGCATGGAACCTGCGACGGAGGACTTCGCAGGCAAGTCAGGGGCTGTCGGAGGGGCAGGAGCACTGCGGAGTGCGGAGACCGGCAGGGCACTCGGGGTGAGTGTCCTGGCAGTGCTTCTGGCCCTCTTTTTCCTTTTTTCACAGGCCCGAAGCCCCGACGAGCGCTGAGGGCGGCGCCGTCAGGAACCTGCCCTCCTGAAACGGGCGCTCGGCGGGCTCCGCCGAGAGGCCAATAGTGTCCCAACCGCGGGAACAGCGGGCGCAGAGCGCGCAGACCACAGGGCGCGCTTTGCGCCGGCGAGGGTGCCGAAGACGGATGTCCCAGGGTGCCGTGTTGGACCCTGGGGGCATAGTAGGACCCTCACCGGGGACGTGCTGCCCTTTCGGGTTGTGCCGCTCGGACCCACGTGTACTCGCTAGCGGTGGGCACTGGGTTCTGGCGGGGCTGGAGCTCCCGGGGCCCAGGAGGACGTGAGGAGGGCTTGTGCCTCCTCCAGACCGCGAGGGGGCGTCCGTCCTGGTTCTATTGGGAGCCACGGGTCGAGGGCATGGAAGCCCTACCCTGTAGGGGCCCGTTTACCGCCAGGCGGCGCCCGATGCGGTTGATCCCATGCAGTCGCCGGCGGAGCTGGAGCCCGGCGGGGCTTTGGAGGACGCAGAGGAGGGCTTGTGCCTCCTCCACACCGCGAAGGGGCATCCGTCCTGGTTCTGTTGGGGACCACGGGTCAAGGGCGTGGAAGCCCAGCCCTGTAGGGGCCCGCGGTCACCGCCAGGCGGCGCCCGATGCCGGTTTACCCGACGGTCGGCTGGGGCTGGAGCCCGCCGGGGCATATGGAGGACAAGAGGAGGGCGAGTGCCTCCTCCAGATGGAGTGGGGGCGTCCGTCCTGGTTAGGCAGGGGGGCTCGGGTACAGGGCATGGAAGCCCAGCCCTGCAGGACCCGTGGCCACCGCCAGGCGCGCCCAGTGCCTCACTATCCCGGGAGCCGGTACTTCCGCCACACCAGGAAGTGCGGGGAAGGCTTATGTGGGCCGGAGAGCTGCCAGGAAGGCAGCGACACTTCCGCCACGCTGGGGCGTGGCTAAGGAGCAGATGCCGGAAACACCTGGGGCTCATCCGGGGCGTTAGTCAGCGGTGGAAGTCGGGAGGCAGAAGGACTGAGCTGGAGAGAGAGGACGGGAGGCGGCCAGGACAAAGGCAAAGAGACTGTGGGCCCTGGACTTTGGGGAAATCAGTGCAAGAGGCACTGGGGTTCGTGAGTGCACGTGACATTTGTATATTGTAAATAAGTGTAAATAAACGGTGTGTGGGTGCAAAAATGATGTCCGTCTGTGTGTGTCCGGGCCAGCGTTCACAACTGTTATATAATAGTGTCCAGTATAAAAGATACTATATGAAGGAAAGAAATATTAACAGACATTAAGAGGTAAATAATAGCGTCCAATATGAAAACGCACTAAATAAAGAAAGAAAGAAAGAAAGAAAGAAGAATAAACACAAATGGTGATGATAAGAACAAAAGAAAAAAAATAGTCTTGTCACCCTCTTGTGGCAGCAAAAGAAAGTTCCAGTACATAAAAATTATTTTTAGAAGATGCTCTCTCTCTCTCTTTCTCTCTCTCTCTCTCTCTCTGTCTGTCTGTCTCTCTCTATCTCTCTCTTTCTCTCTCTGTCTGTCTCTCCCTCTCTCTTTCTCTCTCTCTCTCTCCCTCTCTCTTTCTCTCTCTTTCTCTCTCTGTCTGTCTCTCCCTCTCTCTTTCTCTCTCTCTCTCTCTCTCCCTCTCTCTTTCTCTCTCTCCCCCCCTCTCTCTCTCTCTCTCTTAAACTAACCATATTTCCACGTGATGCAGGTGCCATATATTAGTGTCCACTCTGACAGGTAATATTTTGAAAAGAAGAAAGTAACAAAGGATAATGGATTAGTTATTATGTACTATATAACAGTATCCAGCTCAAAAGGCGCTATAGGAACAAAAGAAATACTGAAGATATTTAGAGCTCCATCCATCCATCCCTTTTCCAACCCGCTGAATCCAAACACAGGGTCACAGGGGTCTGCTGGAGCCAATCCCAGCCAAAACAGGGCACAAGGCAGGAACCAATCCTGGGCAGGGCGCCAAACCACCGCAGTTAGAGCTCCATAACAGTGTTCAATATGAAAGACGCCATATGAAGGGAAAAAAAGAAAGAACGACAAAACATTAATTAAGTAGCATATAATATTGTCATCTATGAAAGGCGCTATATGAAATAAAAAAGACAAAGTAAGAAACAAACATAATGATAAATAATCATAAACAGCAAAAGGCAGAATTGCCACCTTGGTGCCCTCTGGTGTCAGATATACAAATTGCAGCACATAAACTGTTTTTTTTTAATATGCGCCGGTGGTCAAAGCCTACTGTACGTCTCTCTCGTTGACCTGGCATACCTATAACAGATGTTTAGTATTTGATGAACAAGGTATGGTTGTAGTAATGCAGTGTGTAAACACTGTCATCTTTATTTCTGCTATTATTGTTATTAACACAGTTCAACTAGTGACTTCAACAGTATCTCTCTATTATAAAAAAAAATCCCGTGGAATGAATGACTAGGCGACGATACGTGATCTTCACATTAAGATCACGGAAGACAAATAAAAGAACTACGAGACAAAAGAGAATGGGCAAATAAAATCAGCAATGTAAAGGGAAGCAGCACACACAGATACAGGGGTCTCAGTGACTATAAAGAGTATAAAGCGTCTAAATTTTCGCATTCAGAGCATTCAATGCACAAAATTTCGATTTACACAATAATGGAACATACGCTATGAAGAATCTGTGGTCCCGCAACAGTTAAAGCAACGACAAGTTTAACTTCAACGAAAACACAATTCGGTCAGGTGTATATTTATGATGACAGAGAAGCGATCACAATGCGAGCAGCAGAGACACAAATTAGGAGAAAGGACAGCGGCTGTACAGGCTTTAAAATGACCAAAGGGCTCCACCCTTCACAACGTGAGCAGCGTTATACATCCTGTGAGAAAGAGATTTAAACAGGCCAGGCCGGAAATAAAGGACAAGTATTGTTTTTACAACGTCATGCGAGACCAGGCAGTGAGCCATCATTTAAAACAAGTCCACAGACATCTAACCTCGCAGTTGTTGGATTGCTGTTGGCTGACACACATCATGTGCTCCCAGCTCTTAAAACAACGACATGCGACAAGCAGAACAGGCAGCTCACAAGCAGCAAAAAGACAGCAGATGATCCGACAGGATATCCTTAGTGTGCGTTCAGCTGCCTTCACAACGTGAGCAGCATTATACATCTGGCGAGAAAGAGATGTAACCACGCACGGGGTCGGAAATAAAGGACAAGTATTGTTTTTACAAAAGTTTTTAAAGTAAAAGTGAAAATAATGAAAATGTAACAATTCCCATGAAGATAACAATCTCTTTAAATTGTATGTCTGGTAAATCAAACACGTGGGTAGGCGAGCGAAGCGACACAGACAGAAAGCAACGTGGAGAAAACAGACGCAAAAGCATTGGAGAGACAGAAAAGAAAAATCTAGGTGCAAATTCAGAAAATAAGGAAAGTAATTATCAGCCATGAACAATTGGAATTGAGCACAAAGCACGTCCAGTCCGAACGTTGGTGCTATAGGCCTACACATGCAGAGCAGGTTGTTTCCTTTAGAAGCAAAAGCTCCCTTGTTGGAATAAGTTCTTTTAAATTGTAACTGAAAATACAGAGATATGATATTAAAAGGCGATATCCCTCCTATAGTGATTACGGCGGTACAAAAACAAATCACATAAGAGAATTATACTTAGCTTTCTTTAATGACGGTTTACGCGGTATAACAGACGAAAGGAAGCTCATAACAGACACTACCAAGGTTGGATCTTCATCTACAGAGTCTGCCATTGTCGTCACTGCGCTGAAAGGATTTTCAGGACGAATGACGATATCATGCGGCCGTCAGATTCAAAGGGTTTGGCCGTGTCCAAGCCTTTTTTATACTGGCTGCTTCATGTGCTGATCCTCTCTGGTCTCCAGACAAGGACAGTAAAGACTCAACTCCACCTCCAAAATATACAAGAACAGCACAATGCCTGCACTCGACAGTCGTCCCCTTCATGTTTCAAACTGCTAACCTAGTGGTTTCTAAATGCAGGCGGACTAGCCGCTGTGTGCCAGACTTGGCCTGCTCATGTGAATGAATCCAGAAAAGTGTTTTACAGAGACAGTGACATTAACCTTAATATTATAACAAACAAATTATAACACAGGTTAGAGATTATGAAAGCAGTGGAATTCAAAAGGCTCCAAAAAAAAAAAAAAGTGCGGTGATACACATGTGGAGAAAAGTAAAGAATATGAAAGGAGGAAAATTAGAAAGTATCAAAAAAAAAAGAAAGTAAAGATCACAGGAGCACAAACAAACAGAAATTATTACTCGAAAAAGGGAAAATAATCACCACGGACCAGGTGTCACTGAAAAAAAAGAGCAGGACAGAGCGAGGTCAGAAATAAAAGACAAAATAGAAAACAAAGAAAAACATCATAAAAAAGTAACAAACCAAGGGGGCCAAACACATGACGAGCAAGATACAGAATATGAAACAGAAAAAAACGACAGGTCACAACAAAGAAAGCAAACATCGCATTAGCGCAAAGAAAGAGAAATTATTACTCAGAGAAATAATGAAAAGGCGAATTGAGATCGAATATATGGACATTGGTGATATGTCAGAAGTATTTAAATATTGTAAGACTTTGAAGTTTAAGTCAAAGAATTTCAAAAACAGAGTTTACCTCACAAAATGATGAACTGCTGATGATGAAGATCGTTTAGTCTGTGCTGCAATTCCAAACAGAGAGAGCTGTCCTGAATTACGGTACAAAGTCATTAAACACGTCTCACTGACCTCATTTAAAAGATTCAGCACGTTGGGACATGAAAGATTACAAATATTGTTTTACAGAAGTTCTGAAAGAAAAGTGAAACTAATAAAATAGCAACAAATCAAAGAAAAAAATCTTAAAAGTGTGTATCTGGAAAAATAAAAATGGGGGATGGCGAGCGAAGCGAGCAGAGGGCAAAGCCCCCTAGTTTAAAAAAAAAAAAAAGCAAAGCAAGAATTCTCAGAAAAATACACTTTTAAAGTTTCAGAATGGATAAATGAAATACAGTCTACATCAGGAGATACCAAAAATAAATCTAAAATAAGAGTGCATGTGTGCGGTGATCCTACTGATTCCAAAGGGGAGCTCAAAAATAAAAGTCTGGTTGGCCACATACTTGATGGAGTCTCCAGCCAATCTGACATTAACGTCTTTGCCAGCTCAAAGTATAAAAGTGATAAAAGACCCAGAAAGAAGATCAAGCCTAAGAGAAGAACAGGGACCATCCATCCATCCATCGTCTACACCTGCTTTATCCTGCCTGGTCAGAGGAGCTGGAGCCGATCCCAGCAAGCACAGGGAACAGGACCATCACAGGGGCAAAATGTAAAGGTCAGTGAAAGTACCCATTAGGACGCAGGGCCCCCACTTTGCACTCACCCTCGTCATTAAATTACAAAAGAAATCACCCAAGATCACCATCCAAGATCTCATAAAAAGTAAATCGAAGCTTTTGTCTGAACCGTGAATGGGCTGGTCAAAAGAAGATGGTCCTGGGGGTCCACGTGAAGTGACACCTCATGCAGGCTGGCCCAGAATGCATCATCTAAAAGGAGATTTGAATTCAGCCGACTGTCAGCCGCACAAAGCCTTTAAGTGGCTTTAGCTCAGGTATGGTGGCATAGGGGGGTAGTTATAGGTAGGAACATACTGTCAAACTCGCAATTAGAGCTGTCAATCAAAATGATTAATGACTTTTAAGCCCTATGACATCATACCGGAAGTTCCGCCCCGATGACGCAAGACCAGAAGTCCCGCCCCGTCGCCTCCTGATGACGTCACACCGGAATTCCCCCGTCCCTCCACGTGACCTAGTCCCTCCCCTTTGGCACCGCCCCTGGCGTCGGATTGGTGAAGGGCTCCCTGTCTCCACCCAGACTCCTCCTTGAACCCGCCCCTTGCCCCTGATTGGTCGAACAAACTGTCAAGGGTCCGTGTGATGGATGTCTGCCCCCTGGTTGAACCCGCCCCGCATCTGCTGGGTGAAATAAACTGTCAACGGTCCATTTGATGGATGTTTGACCGTTGTTTGAACTCACCACCGCCCCCCTCTCCCGAAAGACATGCCCGGGCGTGTTACAGCCTTTTCCTCGACAAGCCCAGATATGCCCGGGGCCTGTCCTGACCAGCTCAGACATGCCGGGCCTGCCTCGGCCCCCGCCCTTTCTCTAACACAAGCCCAGACATGCCCGGGACGTGTCCTGACCAGATCAGACAAGCCCAAAGTCGTCCCGCACCGGTCCGAGGACGTTCCCATCCGTACCCTGCCGGTCGGCCTTCCCACACTGCCCGGTCACCCACACTTCCCAGTCCCCCACACTTCCCTGCCGAAAGAAGGATTTTGTTCTCATCTTTGCTTCAAACTAAGTCAAGCTGCTTTTTATCCATCTCACACACACAGATAACAACCTGTGAGATCAAAGACACGGTCTGAGTCAGGACGCATTTAACCATAGGCTCCCCACAATTCCCGGCCACTTCTGAAAGGGACGGAATAAAACAGCCGAGCATTTTCTAAAGTCTCTGACCAGGAAAAATGGAATCTAGGATCGAGGTCCCAACGTTCCAGCCTGGGCGAGTTACCTTATAGCCTGTCCTGTTTTGGGTAAGAACCCCTGTATCTATTATTTAAAATATCTATCTCAACTTTGATTCATCTAAGCCGAACTGCCCGTCCTGAAAATCCTAGAGAGAATTCCACAGAGAGAAAGAACTGGCAGAAGGGTGAGACATGCTCTTAGTCCCGCTGACAGCCCCCTAAGAGCATTACTCAGTCAGCTTTTAGCCGAGCCATTGCGAGCAGGCCCGTGCTCTCTACACAGAGAAAAGGTCAAATCAGCTTTTGCCTTCACAGCGCAGATACGTTGGGACGGCCCCCCCCACTTCCGATAAACAGGTACACAAACCGGTCCAGCGTTTGCATAATCCATCAAATCGCTGACCGACTGCAGCTGTGTATCTTCTCACTTCAGTTGCGCAACGCCATAGGCCGCTCAGGAATTTTTTTCAGGCCCTTTTCAAACCGGCAGCGTCCTTTTTCATGTCTTTTGATCTTCGTTCCTCAGGCCTTGATAAGCGCCGGCACATTGGGATGGCCCCCCAGCCCCTCCCGATAGCCCCAGGTACATAGCGCTCCAGCGCTTGCATAATCTGTCAACTCGCTGACCGGCTGGAGCTGTATGTTGTAATCTCCTACACAAAATGCACCGAGAAAGCTCAGGAAATTTTTCAGGCATTTTTGAAAAATTTGATCATCGCACGAAGGTTTAAGATCAATCTGTAGCCGGGTCACTCACGAGATGGCACCAGTATGTGTTCAGATCTAAACAGACCCCTAAGATATGACGCGAAATATGACATTTCTCTCTAAACAGAGAAAAGACAGCTGTTTTAAAATTACTCGAAATGCGCATAATACCTTTTCAGGCGGACTGCTGCATAAACTGCCCGCGTAAATGGACTGGCAGATCGGGCAAATCTGTGATTATAAATGACCGTTCAAACTTGAAAAAAGTGCACTGCCGTCCTATATAATACCCCATAAACTAGATCCCATTATCACCATTTTGGAAACCGCTAAGAAAAGACGAGATGGATATCGACGAGAACGGTTTGTCTGTATTTTAACGGTACTGTGATATTTTGTAATGGATAAAATCCGATATTAACATACTTCATACTGACTATCTTTGCAGAAGATATTGTCCCTGGAGATGACGGTAAGACTTATTTTTGATGATTATTAATCCCTATGCATAACTATTATACGCTAAAGGATCGCGTATTAAAAATTTAAAGTCTGATTCCTTATGTTTATTTCCGTTTAGATGCCTATATCGAGACTAATTTGGGAAATGGTAAATCATTTTTTACAATTTTGTTTAAAATGTGCATGGTTTGATTATCTTCCAAGGGTTTGATTATCTGCGCATGGGCAAGATTGACTCGGGCACGCGCTTAGAGGATAGCGCGCACAGTCCAGTGCGCATGGGCGATTTTGATTCCGGTCGGGCAAGCGCTAGAGGATAGCGCGCACAGCCTTAGACTAGCGCTCCTAACCCATCGCCGAGTAAAATGTAGTTTATTTTAATGCAAACTATTAGTTCAATCCATTATTTAACAGTCTTTAAATATATAGGTCTTAATTAACCGTATAAGGTGTACGTGTCAGAACCTATTGAGAATACTGTATGCCGGGTGTGTCAGTGTAACGTGAATCATGTTTTATTTCAAAAATTACTTACGGCTGAATCCTTTATTTATTTTTCTAGAAATTTATTTTCAAATAGATTCTTCGAGCCATTATGATGAAACAGGTAAGAATATATTTTTAATTCGATAAAGTGTTTACAAATTTCCTACCGGTGGTTGTGTGCGCGTTCATGCCTGGTGTTTACAAAGTTCCAAAGTGTGCGCATGTGTGCGCGGTCATTGTAAATTAAAATGTAATTATTTTCATTCAGTATTGTCGATCCCAAAGTCCGCAGGGTTTTTAGAAGCCTCGTCTATTGTTGAATCATAGGGTAAATGAATAATATAACATGTGCCTGTATTTATGAGGCCGGTTGTCTAATCTGGAAAAGTTTCTGTCCAACTCAGTGTACGGAGTCTACATACGCTTTGTGACAAATAGCCTATCATCTGCCAGAGTCGGTCTAGCCACCATAAAATAGAATTTTTTATAGTAACGTGCTTCTATAGGTCTGAACTGGGAATTGGGCTGTCGCGTATTAAAACCTCCTGGGTTTATCAGCTGCCTGTGTGTGTGTGTGTGTGTGTGTGACCTGTTATTTAAAAAAGCGTATGCATTTTGTTTGAGCTACGCCAGGCCACGGGCTCCGGGAATGTTATTTAAAGCAACTTACGCATTTTGTATGCCGGCGAAGTCAAGATGGGTTCCTTTTATTTAGATGGTTACGCCGAAGTTCAGGGAGTCCCGACGGCCTTTGAGCTCGCTAGCTGCTTTTATCACGGATGTCCAGAGTGCTACGAGGCGCAAGCCAAACATCCTCTCACCGGGGCTTCTTATGCCGATTTGTTTCAACCGTTTGACGACAAACTCAAGAAATTGCGTGAAGCATTTAATCTGACGGTGAGAGTCTTTTGGGAACATCAATGGGAACGCATGAAAAAAGAGGACTCGGAGCTTCAGGATTTCTTAAGACGCTTTGAGTTTCCTGAACCTATCAATCCCCGTGACGCCCTGTATGGAGGGCACACCAACGATCAAATTATATCATAAGGTTCAAGGCGATGAGCAAATGCATTATTACGATTTTACGAGTCTGTACCCTTACGTCAACAAAACAAAAACCTACCCGATCGGCCATCCGACCCTTGTTTTCCAGGAGTTTGGCGATCTTAAGAAATACTTTGGGCTCATTAAAATCACCATGTTAACGGAGTTAATTTGTACTTTCCGGTCCTCCCTTTAAGAATTTGTGATAAATGGATGTTCGTTCTGTAGAATGCACGCGCAGAAACCCAGACGTCCACCGGCCTTTGCCGTCACAACGATCGGGAAAGGTCTTTAACAGGAACCTGGTGCAGCGTCGAGATACTCAAGGCCTTAGATAAAGGGTACAGAGTTTTAAAAATTCATGAGATATGGCATTACGAACATAGTACCACAGATTTATTTTCCGAGTACATCAAAATTCATCTGAAAGGCAAACAGGAGGCCTCAGGATGGACATCCTGGGCCCGGGACGAAGCGTTCCGCTGGCGCTATGTCAACGACTATTTCTTAAAAGAAGGCGTATTATTGGAGAGTGTAAACATAGCCAGCAACCCCACTAAGAGACAAATTTCCAAGCTATTTCTGAATTCTCTTTGGGGAAAATTCGGTCAGAAGCCTAGCCAGCTGACCACGACGTTTGTTACACACACACAAGAATTCTTCGATTACCTGTTCTCAGACGTGTATCGGGTCTCCTATTTTGGCTTTATCAGCAACGAAATCGCTCAAGTGCAGTGGAGGTATGCCGATGATAGATACGTTCTACCCGGGCCCGTCAATGTAGTGATCGCCGCTTTCACCACGGCCTATGCCCGGCTAGAATTGTACGAATTGTTGGATCGTTTAGGGCCGAGGATTCTGTATCATGATACAGATTCCGTTATCTTCACAGCTTTGCCCGGCCAGTACACTCCGCCCCTCGGGGACTATTTAGGTGAACTCACCAGCGAACTAGATCCTGACGACTTCATAGAAGAATTTGTTTCCGGGGGGCCGAAAACGTGCGCGTACAAAACGTTCAAAGGCAAGGTCTGCATGAAGGTCAAGGGCATTACAGTGAACCCTCGTTTATCACGGTTAATCCGTTCCAGACTCTACCGTGATAAATGAATTTTTGCGAAGTAGGATTCTTTATTTATAAATCAAATATTTTTGCAGTTAGAGTATAGAAAACCTGATTACGACCTTCTAAATACGTTTTTTAACATTATTAGAGCCCTCTAGACATGAAATAACACACTTTAGTCACCATTACACTCGTATTACCCAATAAATAAGACAAAATAAGAGAAAATAAGACATATTAGACGTTACAAATATATTATTACTAGGCTCACCCGCCTTTTAAGGCGACCGACTTTTATCCTCAATTTGTGTGCGCTCCATGTGTACATCAGGCATGTAAGTGTAGGGAATGAGAACATTAAAGTGCCCTTCCTTTTTTTTTTTCCCTCGAGTGCCTGTCCAAAGTCGTACAATGTCAGCCCGAATCTGTACCGCTAAAGATGGAGTTTCATGCACTAAATAAGCTATAGATGAGAATAAGCAAGCACCATCTCCTCTGATATTTACTACGCGTTGAGGCATTTGTACTCCATCAACATTAATTATTTCCAGAGACATAATTTTGTCTATTTTTCCAGCGCATCGCGCACAAAAGCAAGGGGATGATGGGAGCAGCAGAACTCTGCTCACATCGCGTCGCTTCGTACCGCAAGCCGCAAGTAGTAAGTCTGTGATAAGCGGAAGACCGCTACGGTTTGCACTCACGGGACGGAAGGACAATCCCGAGTGCTTTTATATAGTAGATTATTGTACTGTACATTTAATTACACACACACAGTTCTTACACACAACCACTAACCTATGAAGGCACAACCTCATTAGGAGAGTCTGCAGGTGGTGCAGTATCTTCAGCAGGTGCGTTGTTGTCTTCTTCCGCTGAAGGAGTACTAAGAGTAGGCAGTGGGTATCTGGGTGCGCGGCTAAAGAACATCTTGATAGGCAGTTGCTGGCGCTGTCTTTTCATATGCGTGAGGAGGCTTTTGTAGGGTATTGCCATCTTTGATCATATCCACGAGTTTCACCTTCTCCTGGATAGCAAGCATCTTCCTCCGGCACTTAGTTTTATTGTCAGAAGGCTTAGAAAAAGCAGCACATTTAGGAGCCATCGTGGGGCTTAGATAAAAGTTCTCAGAAAGCGCATGCGTAGTGACGTAAGCGTGTATGAGAAAAATCGCGATAGAGTGAAGCGCGAAAGTCGAGCGTGATATAGCGAGGGATCACTGTACTCTCAATCACGAAACGGTTCAAACGGTAAACCTATACTCATTAATGGATCTAGTGCATAGTTTTGTAGAACACAACGTCAGGAAAGAAATAACGGTTCACGGCACGCAGATTCATAGGAACAAAAAGAACCTGACGTTGCAAAATCGTCCACTCAGAAAAAGATTCAGAGTGGTGTACAACAAAAGGGTTCTTTTGCCCGATTTCACATCTCTCCCCTATGGATACCAAAGAGGGTTTTGACGTTAGACTTCAGCATCAGTTCTCAAAAATAGTCTCAGGACCCTCCTGTTCGGGTAAATCGCATTATGTGAAAAAGCTTTTGGAGCACTCGGACCGTGTACTTTCTCGCTGCCCTGACAATATAGTCTGGTTTTATAGCTGCTGGCAGACTCTGTACGACGAACTGTTAGCTCAATTTCCCAATATCAGATTTTTGGAGGGGTTACCCGTCTCCTTAAGTGACGATGAACTACTACCGCCTGACCGAGTGAACTTGGTGATCGTCGACGATTTGATGGAACAGGCGAGCCATAGCCAAGAGATAGAGAGGGCCTTCACAAAATATACTCATCACCGGAATTTGTCCATCATTTACTTGGTCCAAAATTTATTTTTTCAAGGCAAGAAAAGTAGAACGATAAATCTGTATGCCAATTACATCACCCTGTTTAAAAACCCGAGAGATAAGCTCCAAATTACCAATTTAGCGCGTCAAATGTACCCCGGCAGGGTGAAATTTTTCTTGGAGGCCTTTGAGGACGCTATGCGGTCCCCTTATGGTTATCTGTTGGTGGATCTGAAAGCCCAGACGCCTGAGGAATTTCGTTTACGTGCCGGATTGTTTCCTCCCGACTGGCCTGCGGCCTACGTCATGAAAAGATAAAGACGGGCGATTTCCCGAGTATTTGAGAAAGCGCCAGCATGTCGATCAGAATAAAAAGAAATCTCCCTCTGCTCAAGACCCTACACAGGGTCTCCTGTCGCCGAAGAAAAGCGCTGTTGAGCGAGGCTCCGGACGATTTCATTTATGCTCTGGCCGAAATAGCTCTCAATACTAGGCCACGTACCCCTGACTTCCAGACAGTTCAAGTTGCTGAAGAAGCATCGTTGCTCCGTTAAAAAACTCGGCGATAAAAAACTCACCGTTAAAAAGAAAAAAGCCCTTTTAAATCAGAAAGGAGGGTTTCTTGGGGCCCTATTAAGCGCCGCCATTCCTTTCATTACTAGTTTAATAGGTTCGAGATTATAAATATGGAATACACACGCAAAATGTACCTGGTCCCTCAACAACAAATGGCTCAATGGCATCAGAAAGCCCCAACTTCCACCGACCTTTTAAGCGCTATGGAAAGTGAACTGGATAAACAAATGAAACTCATACTTGAACGCGGTGACTTGAGCTGCCGATACAAAAGTAAAACTTTATCGACCGTCTTACAAAGATACCTGACCTTTGTGAAAAAGAGGATAAACAATCCGGTTCTCTGACGTTATTGCTGCCTGACGAGAGCCAGGAGGAACCGTCGGGAGCTCTCAAACAGGCTCCTAGTACCCCAGAAGAAAGGGTGTACGACAGAAAAACCCCCCAGTTCTATCATATAATCAAATTCCAGGTCATATTTAGTCCACACATTCATATGACCCTCATGATTAATATTACGTTTACAAAACTCATTTGCCACACGGCGGGTAACAGAGTAAGAGTATTCATCCATTTCATAAAATGACAGCATTACAGTGTCATAAATAGAGCTGGTATTTTCAAATTCATCCACAGTCTTTTCAACCACCATGTCTATTTTGGGAATCGGCAATAGAATATTATAGTACCCCAGAACTTTCACGCCAAGCGTTTCAGCCAAGACTTACGGAAAATCTGCAGAATCTTCTGAAAGCGACCTTGTTTGGCATCCGTGGGTGAGCAACTATGGTCTGGCAGAGATATAAAATAATAAAGAAATGAATTAACTAAAACATTAACAGCATAAATAAACTAAACTGCTTTTGAATTGTACAAAGTGTTCATACTGGCTAAATATCTGGAGGGCTTGTTTTCAGAATTATGATATACAGTGGTGCTGTAAAGTTTGTGAACCCTTTAGAATTTTCTATATTTCTGCATAAATATAACCTGAAACATCTTCAGATTTTCACTCAAGTCCTAAAAGTAAGTAAAGAGAAACCAGTTAAACAAATGAGAGAAAAAACTATACTTGGTCATTTATTTATTGAGGAAAATGATCGAATATTACATATTTGTGAGTGGCTAAAGAATGTGAACCTTTGCTTTCAGTATCTGGTGTGACCCCCCTTACTAAACATTTCCGGTAACTTTTGTTAAATTTCTGCACACCGGCTTGGAGGAATTTTCGCCCATTCCTCTGTACAGAACAGCTTCAACTCTGGGATGTTGGTGGGTTTCCTCACATGAACTGCTCACTTCAGGTCCTCCCACAACATTTCGATTGGATTAAGGTCAGGACTTTGACTTGGCCATTCCAGAACATTCACTTTATTCTTCTTTAACCATTCTTTGGTAGAACGACTTGTGTGCTTAGGGTCGTTATCTTGCTGCATGACCCACCTTCTCTTGAGATTCAGTTCATGGACAGATGTCCTGACATTTTCCTTTAGAATTCTCTGATATAATTCAGAATTCATTATTCCATCAATGAAGGCAAGCCGTCCTGGCCCAGATGCAGCAAAACAGGCCCAAACCATGATACCACCACCACCATGTTTCACAGATGGGATAAGGTTCTTATGCAGGAATGCAGTGTTTTCCTTTTTCCAAACAGAGAGCTTTTCGTTTAAACCAAAAAGTTCTATTTTGGTCTCATCCGTCCACAAAACATTCTTCCGATAGCCTTCTGGTTTGTCCACATGATCTTTAGCAAACTACAGACGAGCAGCAATGTTTTTTTTGGAGAGCAGTGGCTTTCTCCTTGCAACCCTGCCATGCACACCATTGTTGCTCAGTGTTCTCCTGATGGTGGACTCATGAACATGAACATTAGCCAATGTGAGAGAGGCCTTCAGTTGCTTGAAGTTACCCTGGGGTCCTTTGTGACCTCGCCGACTATTACACACTAGGCTGACCCGCCTTTTAAGGCGACCGACTTTTAAGTTGACCACTTCTTAAGGCAATTCAATATGTAGATCAATTTGATATTTTCTACAAACTTATTCATTTGTTTATATTGCATTTGAGCAGTATTACTTTAATACTCGTAGATGAAATTGAAACTTTTTTTCTATATTGAGGTCGCCCTTTTGAACCCCCTGATATTGACTACGCGGTGAGGCATTTATACTCCATCAACATTAATTATTTCCAGAGACATGATTTTGTCTATTTTTCCAGCGCATCGCACACAAAAGCAAGGGAACGATGGGAGCACCAGAACTCTGCTCACATCATGTCGCTTCGTACCACAAGCTGCAAGTAGTAAGTTTGTGATAAGTGGAATACCGCTACACTTTCCACTCACGGGACGGAAGGACAATCCCGACCGCTTTTATATAGTAAGAAAGAAGAAGAAGATATCGCACAGTCTGGAGTAGAAAATCATCTTTTACCTGGAAAAACGAAACTACAAATCCCATCGTGCATTGCAAAATGGATGGGGCGTGTGTGAAACTCCGCGCCTCGTAGCATCACGGGACGGAAGGACAATCCCGACCGCTTTTATATAGAAGGATGTGCCTTGCTCTTGGAGTGATCTTTGTTGGTCGACCACTCCTGGGGAGGGTAACAATGGTCTTGAATTTCCTCCATTTGTACACAATCTGTCTGACTGTAGATTGGTGGAGTCCAAACTCTTTAGAGATGGTTTTGTGACCTTTTCCAGCCTGATGAGCATCAACAACTCTTTTTGTGAGGTCCTCTGAAGTCTCCTTTGTTTGTGCCACGATACACTTCCACAAACGTGTTATGAAGAGCAGACTTTGATAGATCCTGTTCTTGAAGTAACACAGGGTGCCCACTCGCACCTGATTGGCATCCCATTGACTCGAATTTCACCTTCAAACTAACTGATCATCCGTGAGGTTCACATACTTTTGCCACTCACTAATATGTAATATTCGATCATTTTCCTCAATAACTAAATGACCAAGTATAATATTTTTGTCTCATTTGTTTAACTGGTTTCTCTTTATCTACTTTTACGACTTGAGTGAAAATCTGCTGATGTTTTAGGTCATATTTACAGAAATATAGAAAATTCTAAAGGGTTCACAAACTTTCAAGCACAACTGTACATGTTTAAAAAACTGGAGAAATAATTAACAATTGTTAGAAAAGTTTAAACTTAAATTGCTTATGTGACCACATACTGTATGTGTCAGTAGATTTTCATTTGCTTATTGACTTTCTGTTTTCTTAAACTCTCTGTATAAATAGGTTTAGATGTGTGTAGACACTACATAACACAGAATATCTTTCACTTTAATAGTATTATTATTCTCCATTGCAGTATTTTCTTTATATTTTTTGCTCTTTTTAATATAATCACTTCAGAAATCTCATCTCACTGATAAGTCAGACATCACCACTTGATCGCCAAATGACACAGGATGAAATCCTCGCTGTTTCTTGGTATTCACTCCTCTGATTTGTCTGACAAAGTGTTTCAATTCTCCATTCTGGACGAGATGCTCCTTTTCTGATAACACATCTGACTGACGCGTTGTGATGGCCGTTTAACACTCAGTAGAGTCAATGGAGATCAGCTAATCTTTTTTGATCAACATGGTGCCCTCTGTGCCAGGCGTGTTTGTTCGCTGTACTCCACGCCGTTTTTATTTTGTTTTATTTTGTGTTTTGCCTTCTACAGCACACTATAAATGCTTTGCACTATCATACCGCAGACAGACATTGCTGGACATTGCTAATTCACACAGTACCCTGGAATTTACCCGTTTTATACCATCTGAGCTACAATTCATTGTTCGCTCCTGCAGCCAACACCTCAACCACACCCAGGAAGACCCCGTAGCACTGAGCTCAAGTGACCAAGCTGACCCCAGGAGAGTGCTCCAGAGATGGTGACACAAGCGAGGTAAGATGGGAGGGCTCCACACTAGGCTGAAAGCCCACGCTAGCTGAACACCACTACCCAGCCTCTTGCTAGCCAACGTGTGGTCTCTGGAAAACAAACTGGATGAGCTAAGAGCCAGGATTACAGCGCAACGGGACATAAGAGAGTGCTGTCCTCTAATGTTCACCGAGTCCTGGCTTTCAGACAAAGTCCCAGAATGCACCGTTCAGCTACAGACTCACTCCGTGCACCGAGGAGATCGCACCGCAGCCTCCGGTAAGGCTAAAGGGGTGTGTGTGTGTGTTTATTAACAACTCGTGGTGTGGAGACGTACAGACTGTTTATAAGCACTGCTCACAAGATGGGGAGTGTTGACTGCTGAAATGTCGACCCTGTTATCTACCGAGGGAATTCACTGCTGTGTTTCTGGCTGCTGTTTACATCCCACCATGAGCTAACTCCGCGGCAGCGTTCAGCAAACTTCATGACATCATCAGCGCCTTAGAGACGGCTCATCACGATGCTGTTTTTATCGCAGCTGGTGACTTTAGAACATTAGAACAATCTAGACGAGAATAGGCTATTCAGCCCAACAAAGCTCGCCAGTCCAATCCACTTGTTTCCTCCAAGAAAACATCAAGTTGAGTTTTGAAAGTCCCTAACGTCTTACTGTCTATCACATTACTTGGTAGCTTATTCCAAGTGTCTATCGTTCTTTGTGTAAAGAAAAACTTCCTAATGTTTGTGTGAAATTTACCCTTAACAAGTTTCCAACTGTGTCTCAGTGTTCTTGATGAACTCATTTTAAAATAACAGTCTTGATCCACTGTACTAATTCCTTTCATAATTTTAAACACTTCAATCATGTCACCTCTTAATCTTCTTTTGCTTAAACTGTAAAGGCTCAGCTCTTTTAATCTGTCCTCATAATTCAACCCCTGTAGCCCCCTGTAATCAGCCTAGTCGCTCTTCTCTGGACCTTTTCTAGTGCTGCTATGTCCTTTTTGTAGCCTGGAGACTAATCAGCACAATTTACGGACTGTACTTCCTAAATACCACCAACACGTGAACATTCCCACCCGTGAGAAGAACACACTGGATCATCTTTACAGGGCAGCATCCCGCCCTCACTTTGGACAATCAGACCACTTCTCTCCGTTCCTGTACCCAGCCTACAGACAAAGGCTGAAACAAACAAACCTCATCATGAAGCAAGTTAAACTCTGGACCCCAGAGACTGAGCGCGCCCTGCAGGACTGTTAACTTAGACAGACTGGGATGTGTTTAGGGTTGCAGCCAACTTCTATCGGCATACAGGACTATGCTGAGTACGTGACTGGGTACATTAGCACCTGTATTGACAACATCATTCCCACAATACCTGTCAGGAAGTTCCCCAACCAGAAGCCCTGGATAAACAGAGTAGAAAGCTGCGAAGTACGGACTAAGAAAAGCCATCACAGCAGCCAAGGGTCAGTACAGAGAGAAGCTGGAGGGCTTCAGTTCTACTGCTGACTCTGGGCGTATGTGGCAGGGCCTACAGGACCACCACCAGCACAATCAGCTCCATTGACAGTCTGCCAGATGATCTCAACACTTTCTACACCCACTTTGAGACGTCCAGCAACAGCACAGAGTGGAGACACACACACACACACCCAGACCACCCAACCCAACAGTCTCTTTAGGTCAGGTACACAAAGCACTAAGGACGATCAACGCCCATAAGGCAGCAGGACCAGACAACATCCCTGGGTGGGCTCTCAGAGCATGTGCCAATGAGCTGGCTGATGTTCTCTGCTCCATCTTCAACCTTTCCCTCAGTCAGCGCATGGTTCCGTCCTGCTATAAGACTATGATCATCGTCCCCCTTTCTAAAAAATAAAACATTTGGTGTGGACAGCAAAGAAAGAATTTCATTGTACAGGGAAACATGTTTCCTTACTGTGCACATGACACCCTCTGGTGGTCTTAGAGTTTTACTTTAAATCAGTTTATTGTATTGACTCCTGTCTCCAGCCCTCCATCAACCCCTCCTAACCCGCTTATCTCTTTATACATTGTGGCGGGCCATCGGGTCCCCTGCCCGGCCAGGACGCCCCTTCTGCCCCTTCTGCTTATGTTCCGGGGGAGCAGCCATGGACTCCTCAGTACCTCCCCTGGGACGCTTGGTGGCAACCTCCCTGGTTGATCATGATGCCTCAGTTTCCCTCAGGGTTTCATGGGAGATGGAGTTCTCCCCAATTCTATGGGGACCTGGGATGGCCACCAGGGGTCGTGGCCAAGATCGTTAAGCCCAGCTGGTCTAATCACCGGCCCCACCTGGGAGTGCGATTGAGAACAGGTGAGCAAGCCCCAGGATCACTTCAAGGAGGGCCAAAAAAGGAGCCAGCAACCACCACTCAGGGCCGGAATCGGGAGGAAGAGGACGAAGTTGCCTGGAAGGAGTGTTAGTGGTGCCAGAGGAATAGTGTGGTCTGTGACTAAAAGTGTTTTGGGGACTGTGTTGGGCCTGTGGGACACGAGGAAGGCGTGCTCCACGGCTGAAGAAAAATAAAAGATTTCTATTCCTTTGAGACGCGCCTCTGTGTAAGTCTGTGCTGGTTCAAGTGCTATACAGCCCAATACCACAACAGTTTTATTTCTTTTAGTTTGCTTCTCACCTATCCGTTCATTTTTGGACCTTTTTTTTCCATTTCAGATTTTCAAGATATTGCAGTCTCTACCAGCAGCAGTGGGCTCAGTGCAGGAAAATACAAACCAAGGATGGCAACCCATCACAAGATGATGTCACTCACTGGTCAGGGGTCCGGTTGGAGCTGAAGGTCTTAGAGAAGAAGCTGAAGAGAACTTGGAGATGGACATGAGGAGAATACGTAAAGAGTACGCAGGCAGTGGCTGAGGCACCTGAGAGAGGAGATGTGAGGCGATGGCACCACCACCTCAGAGGGGCTCTGTGACTTCAATATGACACTCACATCAGATTTTGTATTAGTTTATAAATTTCTGCATTTTTTGTTTCATTTTATTTTGAAATACTTTTCATTTTGCTAATCATCAGTTCTGTGGTGACTGTAAATGGCAATTTCAATTTCTTTGTTTAGATCAAACTTTTCTACAAACTGACTTACACAACACAACTTCACCCGTAGGCCCAGGAAGTTCTGACAGCTGGATGATGACATGGTGGGCCTCACAGCTCCTCAGTGGGAGTTTGATTTCTTCTCTCTGTCTACTTCATGAAGTCTCTCCATTGGCTTTCTGCCTATCTGTGATCTCTCCAAAGACCTACTTGAATATCAAATGAAGGAAACAACCGTTCTCCTGCAATTGCCATTTACAGACTCAAGTGGTGTGCTCAGGAAGGTGAAGTGCAGTATATAAAAGACATTAAGAACTTGGTAGAGGGAGATTTTTACACAGACGATGGTCTCAAGTCCTTGCCCCTCTGTTGAAGCCGCTGTCAGTTTGCTAAAAGAACACAAGACCTGCCTGCTTATTCAAATCTTAGGTTGCACAAAATGACTTCTAACCGTATGCAGTGTGGAATATAGCCCGGACACAGACAGGCAGACATGTTAAAATCACCACCACACGTTTATTTACACTACTAATATGTACAAGTGAGACACACAACCCCAAAACACCCCAAAGTCCAGGCCTTCTATCCAATGCCTCCTTTTTTCTGACCGCTTCACTCCTCTCCTCCTGAGTGCTGTCCTCTTCCACCCGACTCCAGCCATTGAGGGTGGCGTCCCCTTTTATAGTCACCTGGATGTGCTCCAGGTGCCTCCCAACAATCATCTGCCGACACTCCCCAGTGTGGTGGAAGTGTCGGCTGTGTACCCGGAACCACTCTGGGTGTCCCTGGTCTTCTTCCCCCCAGCACTTCCGGGTGTGGCTTAAGTGCTGAGGGTCAGGGCTCCAAATGCATCGGGGTGTCCCCTGGCGGTGACCACGGGCCCCTACAGGGTTGAGCTTCAAAGCTCTGTACCCGTGGTTCCCAAAGCCACCAGGGCGGTCTGGAGGAGGCATAAGTCCTCTTGAGTGTCCCGTCCTGGCCTGCTTTGGAATTTAAATTCTCACACCTTGGCATTTCAAGTAAACCAGGAAGAGAACCCTTCACTCGCTTAGGTGTTTTGCCTTCCATTAATTGTTTATTTGACCCTCCAGGTTTCAAGAGACAAGTGATTGGGTTTTCCTGCTATCTCCAGAAAAAGAAAATGTGTGGGATGGCTGAAGAAACTCTCTGTAAGCTCTGTCTGACGTCCAAGTCCCACGTCCGTATTCCTTTATTCCTCAAGAAGAAATAAAGATTAGGGGACTTTGCATCATCTGTGTTGCCTCTGTTAATTCAATAGCGGCTACGCTTTTATGAAAACCATGAACCTTAAAGGACAGTGCGATATTGGGTTTGTTACAGGAAAAATAAATCTGGCTGCACGTCATGAACTCTCTGTACCAACACAAGAGCTGTGTGCTGCAATATTAGCACTAGAAATGGCAGAGCTCATCTCATTACAAATGGATGTTGAATTTGAGGAGACTGAATTGTACATGGACAGCAAGGTAGCATTGGGCTTCATTCACAAAGAGACAAGAAGATTCAATGTTTATGTCAGCAACAGGGCTTTATGGATTCAGATATCCATACATTGACAGCAGTGCTATGGCTAGTGACTTAAACCCAGCTGACGATGTCACAAGAGCAGTCCCAGCTAGTCATCTGAAGGACACAACTTGACTTACAGGACCTTCTTCCTTGACAAAAGCAGAACAGTTCATCACAAAGCATGAAACATTTGAGCTAACAGACGTGGGCTCTGATACAGAAATCTGAGTTATCAGTAGTCAGTGCCACTGTCTCAGCCCAGTCTCTTGGGTCACAACGTCTTGGTCTGAGCTGGTCCTTGGTTTGAGCTGTTACCAGCCTTCATCACATAGTTGAGAGCTTCAACACGTCTGCTATCAGCGAGGGCCGCTGTTATGGCTGGCATTGCTGTAAGAGTGGAAGAACGTAACCAGTCAAGAGATAATATCATCTGTACTGTGTGGAGAGAGGGACAGTGCCCTCCATGTTTGGGACAAAGACTCATACAATATGTCCTTGATTTCCCCCTCTGCTCCACACTTTCAAATTACAAATCAGACAATTCAAATGTGATTCAAGTGCACTTTGCAGACTTTCCTTTAAGAGGATTTGCCACATTTCGGTCACACCGTGTTAAAATGGTAACACTTTTTCTGCATGGACCCCCATTTCAGGGGTGGCACCCTAATGTTTGGACACAGTAATGGCAGGTCTATTAAAGCAGTTGTTCCTGACCTGTGGTCCACAACCCCTTGGGGGTCTGCAGGGTTATGTCGATGGCAAATGGAGAAAATAAAAATCATACGATTTTATTATTTAAAATGTTTTAAGTAATAAAGCATTTGTCTGATTCACCTTCTACTTCACTAAGATCATCGTCACTTCATTAGCGCTAGTTGAAGGCCTCCATTGACTGCATACGTTGCATTGTGGAGTTAAAGCAGTTCACAGTAAGCTAGACACAGTCGTCAAATACTAAAATATAACGTAATGATGGACTGTTTTTAAAATGGAAACATTCCAAAGAAAACTCATCTTGTAGTTCTGGTTTAAATTGATCAAACGAGTCAGTCATATTCTAAAGCAGAATCTGAATCTAGAAAGCATGAAGGTTCATACATAGAATTTGGATTTGTGCTGAGTAAGGAAACAGACACACTTGATTACCACAAATATACTCTTGGTCAGGAAATTCTGTCAAGCGAATGTCAAAGCCGTCTAATCTGAAAAGACATCTAAAAGAGAAGCATCCTGCTGATGTTGGGAAACACGTTGACATCTTCCTAAGGAAAGCAGCACTGCTTGTGAAACAAGGGAGCACTTTGACACGGCAAACAACAGTTTCACAGAGGACACTGAAGGCGTCTCTTTTGGTGTCATATTGTATTGACTGTACAAAGAAAGACCAAAGACCAAAGACCACCGTTTGGGAACTGCTTAGAGAGGAAGCTGCCCGTTTTAAATTGACACTTTGTCAGACAGCACTGTGTGTAGATGGACATCTGACATGGCTGACCAGGTAACAGACTAATAACTGGAACAGGTGAAAAACAGATACTGAACAGTTTGAGTTGCAGTTGGATAAACACACAGATAAAGCTGTAGTCGTCATGTTAATAAAGGCCAGAGCTCCAAATGTCATGGATACACACTGCATACGTCACAGAGAAGCACGAGTCACACAAGGAATGGAGGGCGAATTGTAACAAGTGCTTCAAGATCTTGATAAAGCTGAAAATGCTTTAAAATCATTTAAATCATTGTCATTTAAATCGTATTACAAAACTGTCCAAATCAGGTTTCTTCCGTCTTAAAATTGTTGGGAAATAAAAGTGTTTTCTAAATAGCAGCATTCTGAGAAATTAATTCATGCATTTATCTCTAGTAGGATTGACGACTGCAATGCGGTGTTCACTGGCTGTTCAAACTGTTCTCTATACAGCCTCCAGTTAATCTAAAATGCTGCTGCAAGAATTATTACAAGAACAAGAAAATATGAACACATAACTCCAGTTCTTAAATCCTTTCACTGGCTCCCGGTTAAGTTTTGGGCAGATTTCAAAATCCTCCTTTTAACATACAAAGCATTAAATGGCCGAGGTCCGACTTACTTGTCTGAACTTATCATGACTTACAAACCTGAGCGCACATTAAGATCTCAAGATGCCGGTCTGCTTATGATTCCAAGGATTAATAAAATAACAGTGGGAGGTCGAGCTTTTAGTTACAGGGCCCCTAAACTGTGGACTGGTTTGTCTGCTACAATAAGAGATGCCCCTTTGGTCTCAGCCTTTAAATCCTGGCTGAAGACTCACTACTTCAGTTTAGCACACCCTGACTAGAGCTGCTGATTAACTGTACAGACTGCATCTCTGTTGTCAGTCATTAGTACTAAAACTTAAGTAACATGATCGTTATAATTTGATACTAACCCTCACCTATTCTGTTTCTGTTCTCAGTTCTCAAATGTGGCAATTGGTGCCACGGCCCACCTGCCAAGTTGTTTTACCTGCCTAAGGGAAAGTCATCCCTGATGAAGGATTGTAGGAATCATCGGGTAGAGGGGTCCTTTTATCAAACTGGCTGGCCCAGCGCTGTTCAGCTGTGGAATGGCCAAATGCGGGGGGCAGCTTGATGGCTGAGGTCTCCAGGACTCCAAATCATATTATGGGATATCATCTACTGTTAAATTCTGCTCTGTACTTGTAATATTTTTATTTTATTTTTATACTGTATTGAGGATTACTTGTGTTATGTTCTGTGTATCGTGTTGTATTGACCCCCTTTTTTTTGACACCCACTGCACGCCCACCCTACCTGTTAAGGGGTCTCTCTTTGAATTGCCTTTCCCAAAGTTTCTTCCATTTTCTCATTACAAGGGTTTTTTTGGGAGTTTTTCTTTGTCTTCTTCGAGAGTCAAGGCTGGGTGGCTGTCAAGAGGCCTGTTAAAGCCCATTGCGGCACTTCTTGTGTGATTTTGGGCTATATAAAAAGAAATTGCATTTTATTGTATTGTAAATAGTATGAAAGCACGGCCCCTTAAACACAGACAGGCTGTTTGCCAAACTGTGCAGTGAGAGTCTTGAAAGCCTTCTGCTGCATTCGGAGGTCCGCTGGCTGTCTCACAGGGCAGTTTTACAACAGAGAGCTGCGTGAATTTCTTTCATCTGAGAACTCCCAGTTTGCCAGCTGTTTTGACAACCACTTTGTGGGATCTGAAGCTTGCGTATTTGGCCGACATATTTCAACTTTTAAATATCTTGAATCAGAGCATGCAGGGTCACGATCACACCATTCTTAATTTGCAAGATAAAGTTTGTGCATTTATACAAAAAATTGGATTTTGGGAAAAAAAGCTAAATTAAGGAAATACTGTAATGTTCCCGATCCTTCACCAGGTGCCAGGAACATCCAATGTGCCTGCAGACCTACAGTACTCCTACCTATCATATCGTCACATCTGACCCACCTGAAGGAATACTTCAGCGACTGTTTAACAGAGCTGGACAATCGTCATTTAAACTAAATAAGAAATCCATTTGAGTCCTGAACTGAGGAGGACTGTCTTGATTTGAGTTGAAGTTTGAAAATGCAATTCTCGGCCATTCCACTATCAGAATTTTGGAGCAATCTCAGAAGCAAATATGCAGTGTTGAGCGAAAAAGCCGTCTGATGCCTCTTAGCATTTAGAACAACATACCTGAGTGAAGCAGGCTTTTCTGCATTGAATGAACTGAAAACCAAAAACAGAGCACGGCTACATGTGGAAAATGATTTGAGATCGGCACTAAGCCAGCTGCAACCCAGAGTGGGCAAACTGTGCAAGAACATCCAAGCCAAATGTCTCACTAGGCCTGGGGTGAGTTTTATATTTTTATTTTGAGAGGTCTATTTTTTCCATTGAAAGTGCTTTGTTTTATAGACTTTAGTTACCTGCACTCAACAGGCCTGTATAACAGTTTAATACAGACACGTGGGTATGTTCTTTATTGGATAGTGATAAGTAGCGAGTCCTCAGCCTAAGGGGACCTTGGCATGAAGAAGGCTGGGAACCCCTGCATTAAAGCCATCATGTTAAGGACTTTGTCGCATATCCTTTACATGCAGTGACTGCTTGAAATCTACGATTCACAAACATCACCAGGTGCTGAGGATCTTATCTGGTGATGCTCGGCCATCTTCAGCTCCTGCGTGTCCCCTTTATGTTTTTCTCTTTAGCATATGGATGTCCTGCTCAATTAGATTTAAATCAGGTGACTGACTTGGACATTCAAGAATTTTTTATTCTTTAGCAGGTTTGGAGGCATTTACTGGACTTTGAGCAGATCAGATGTTTCTACACACCTCAGAATTCATTGTGCTGCTGTTGTCAGCAGTTCCTTCATCAATGAAGAGGAGTGTGCCAGGACCTACATACATGCCCAAGCCATAACACCACCCACTACAATGTTTAACAGATGAGGTGATCTGCTTTGGATCTTGGGACGTTCCTTATTGTCTGCACATGTTGATCTTGCCATCACTGTCTTTCGTCTGTCTACAAGTCCTTTTCCCACAATTCTGCAGACTTTCTGAAGTCCTTTTTCACAAACTGTAATCTGGCCGTCCTGTTTTTGTGGCTAACTAGTGGTTTTTATCCTTCAGTGTGGCCTCTGTGTTTCTGTTTGTGAAGTCCTCAGCTGATAGTCCTTGGCCCACCAGTCTCTTTGTGATTCCTGAGCTCACCACTGTGTTCTTCTTCATGATATTCCAGATAGTTGATTTCGGTCATCCTAAGGTTTTACTGACATCACAAACAGTTTTATTCTCATGTTTTACCTCACAATAGCTTCTTTGATTTTCATTGGCACAGCTCATGTTGAACAATGGCAGCTCCAAACTCCAAACAGTAGAAGCAAGCTGAGGTATCTTATGAAGCCATGAAACACACCTGAAGAATCACAAACACCAATTGTCCCAAATATTATGGTGCCCTGAAATGGGAGGACATGATGTAGACAAAGTGCTGTGACTTCTACATGGTGTGACTGAAATGTGTGCCAATCCCTTAATGAAAGTCTGCAATGTGCACTTTAATCACATCTGAATGTTTTACTTTGTAGTTTTAAACTGTGGAACACAGGGGGGCACCAAGGACCCCAAACATTATGGAGGGCACTGCATATGCTAAAGAGTTTGAGTCTCTCAAGAACAGAGAAGCCATTCCCAAAGGCAGTGCACTAATAAATCTTGATCCCTCCTAGATGTTCAGAGTTGGAAGTCGTATTAGTGAAGTTCAACTTTCTCTCAAAGAGGAAACCCCTCTGTTAATCCCTGGAAGTCTTCACGTTGTTTCTTGGTTAGTGCCATTACCACGAGCAGACTGAACATCAAGGACATCTCTTCATGGAGGACATCTGTGTGTTGTTGGTGCAAAAACAGTTATAAGCAGAGCCATATTTAATGTGTCATTGGCAGGGGACGTTGTTGTGTATTTCACACTCAGAAGATGGCTGACTTACCAGCAGTAAGTACAGAACCTCCCTTTACTAACGTAGAGCTTGATGAGTTCAGTCCTTGAACTTCTGACTCACGTCAGACTTGAGGAGGTCAGGCAAACCGGTAACAGAGGGCAGTCAGATTCACCTGTGTGAGTATCAGGGTGGTCCATGTAGTGCTGGTCGAATCCACGGACACTTCATGTTTCATCAGTGCCTTCAGATGGTTCATCTCTGTTAGAGGCTCAGTTAACATCAGCCACTCTGTTTATTGGAGCGTTCAAAGAGTTATAAATGACATCAGACCTTAACATTGACTTTGGTGAAAGATATTACTCTGAGCCAGACTGTCCTGGACTTCAACCCTTCACATTCTTCACACAAGGCAGGGGTGTATGAATGAATGATAGATGTGACACGGAGGACACCTGACTGCACATTTTTATAATCAGGGACAGTAAGACTCACTCATGAGTGTCTCCTGAGTTTCATGGCTGAAGTGATGACTCATATGAATGCTAGACCCTGATGACCCAGAGGACCCACAGCCACTAACTCCTGCCACACTGCTCACCCAAATGGCTGTCATGTTTGAGGTCCACCTGGTGACTTCAATACAAAAGACGTGCACAAGGGACACTGGAGACAAGTGCAGTGTTTGACCAATGGCTTTAGGGACAAATGGAGGAAACAGCACAACTGTACTCTGTAGTCATGTAGTACGTGGCAAACTGGAGGGCCGACATTAAACCTGGAGATGTGGTCCTAGTGTGGAACTGTCAGTCTAAAGACACAATTAGACCCCTGGACTGATAACTGGGGGGCTCCTAGTGGGGATGGCAGAGTCTGTACAGCAGAGGTTAAAGCTGGCAAGGAAAGGGAAACCAAACGTTACAACAGGCCAGTATCTGAACTTCTCTCGTTATTTCATCACAGTCATTAAGGGGGATGTGTTTGATATTAGGTGGGGGTCATGTTGGCAGAGATGGACAAGATATATTTCTTCATATATTAATTATTATTTTATTGTCCTATACTGTTGTGTTTAACGCTCTAAATGTGTGAGCCTCGTGATGTTTGTCCTTCTTGAGCTGCCATACAGAGGGGCGGTCCCAATGTAAATTAGTGTAACCATGACAACTACAAGCCTTCTTTAGGCCCCAAGTTCATCTGCCTGTGTAGGCCTTTGGTCACATGATCAGTAAGTTCATATCTGTGCCAGTTTACCGTTATGTATTAATATTTACAGTTCAGAACCCGTTAGCGAGCCGTTTGTTATTTGTGTGCTGCTCTTCACTTGTCACTCCGCTGTGTTTCTATTGTTTCACTTGCCTTTGAGTTATGGACTGTTTGTTTCTTCACTTTGTAGTTTCACGCCGCTCTTTGTTAATAAGATGGAGATTCGTCGCCTACCGTGTCAAGGTGGTCTGCAGGATGATAAACTGATAAAGGGGGAGTTCAGCTGCCTGAAGGTCTATTAAGTCATAATAGTGAGGTCAGAACATCTACAGAGACGATAACTGGGAATAGAACTGGAATCTCTGATGGGACAACAGCACAGACCAGTGTGCCACCAGTTCAGACAAATGAGGCACCAGAAAGAGAAGAAGAAGAGAAAACACGCAGCTTGAGACATCTTGGGACTTGTGATTTATCCTGTTACTAAATTATAAAATGATCTCAGTCTGATTAATTATTTTAAAGTTTACTTTTAATTTCATAATAAAACAAGTTCTTTATTATATTACTGACCAACTTCACTCTTGGGGTATGAAGACACACTTTGGACTGTCATCATCGTAAAGCAGGCTGACAACATGGTGGCACAAGTGACGATTCAGTCTGTGATTCACAAGTGTAAAAAGCTCTTTGTAAATCGTAACACAAATTGTTTTGCTGATGTGATGTTCTGTGTTCTGTGCCACGGTGACAATGCTGGAGCAGACATGACAAGACCTCAGCAGAGAACTCAACACGGACTTCAGTACTTTTGAGTATTTTGTCCACCCAAAGCACCAAAGATACACTCAGGAGGATGAAGATAAAGACCACCAAGAACATAACCTCACGTTTCTGACTAACCACCGGACCACACTGAACACCTGCTGACCACTGCTGATGGTCCAAGTGGCCCACATGCGGTGACTTCCCTGTCCAGTGTGACTTTGTGGTGTCTTCTGTCACCTCGTCACACTGAAAGCCCTCAACATTTAACTGTTTAAAGATCCAAGGAAGCCAAAGCCTCCTGTGACGCTGCTCTACCATAAAGTGACAACAAGAGGAGGCTCCAGTGACACAACTGTCATCATCAACATGTTGTCATTGGGAATGTGACACCACAGACATGGCAATGAAGACACAAACATGAAAACTGAAATATGTGCTGAACAAAATGTCCATTGAGAGGGAGTGTGGCTGAGGGTCTGACTGCATTAAAAATTATTGTTAAAATTATCAGCAAACTTGGATTGTGTGACTCAAATGGACCTTAATGTTAAAATGAGCAGACAACAAGAAGAGCACTGAAGGATTTGGTTCAATTTCAATTCTATTCATGACCACCAGAGTGCACCATTTACACACATTGATTTTATTTTTTTATTTATATCTTTAAATAGATACTTATGGAAAAATCAGCACATGTCATCAACATTAAAGGCATTCCCATAATGCTGTGCTTTTGAACTGAAGACCCGCCTTCCCCCTTATTCATTGGTCAATAGTCCTGTCTTCAGTTCAAAGTGTCAGTCCCATGTGACTTGCAGTTCCTGTTAGTGACATGCGCTGATTTTTCTAGAAGTATCTGTTTATAATACGCCTGAGTTTTACACGTTTTGAGTTTACGACTGGATAACCGACATGTGGATGATGAAACACGAGTCATGTGAGATTTTATTATCTTTTTATTTAATGGACGTTTTTCACATCATTTGTTATTGTGCAGCATTGGTCACCATTGGCTGTTCTTATATCATAAACTTTTGACATTTTCAGCCATCACAACAACTACATTGGAGTAGTAAATATTAAAAAAAATCATTTTTGAGTGGAGTAGTCATTTTAACTCAGCAGGTCCACTCATCACTCCTCACCATTCAGTAACAGACGTGATGGTGTCAGAATATAACAAGAGGCCTCTGAAGTCGGTGTGTGACGACACAAACACAAATGTGCTCTGGCGCTCTGCTTCTTCAGGTCTTCATGTTCAGTTCAGAGACAGAAGGCTCACAGCGGTGGAGACTGGCAGCAAAGTGACAAGTGACACTGCAATGGCGACTGGGAATTTCATTGATGACCATCCTGTTTGTTACTGAGATTTGAGCAAATCTGACATGAAAAGGTCCAAGAACTCCAGCTGAGTGGCAGACACATTCACAAATGTCATCTCAGAGTCATCAGGAGATTTGGACAATAAAAATGAAAATAGCTGAGAGCCTGAAACACAGTGAGGCGTCTTGTCATCTAAATCAGAGGAGCAAATGAAAAGATCTGACTTGACGTGAGACCACTGGGGGGGGCTACTGTATGACTGAATTATGAAATCAATCGTTGTGATTTGTAAGTCACTTTGGATGGAGGTTTCTGCCACAACTCAAGGACTCATCTGAAGGGTGTCAGTGAAGTTCACAGCTGTAGTTCAAATCTAAATGTGTTTACAGTACGTGGTGTTCTGTCCTTGTGCCACTAGGTGGGGATAGCGGGCTGTGAAAAACAGAAAAAGAAAGGAACAGAAACGGAAGTTTTAGTCTGTTAGCGGCTTTCTATTGTTGGATTAAATGTGTCATCTGTGGACTCGGAGTCTTTTCATTTTACATCGTGACAACTTAACACAATAATTATTGTATTTAGGGATGAATGCAGTCTTTAATATTAGGAATACAAATAAAGAAAAACTTAAAAACAGACCTGCGGTGAGCTGGCACCCTGCCCGGGGTTTCTTTCTGCCTTGCGCCCTGTGCTGTCTGGGATTGGCTCCAGCAGACCCCCGTGACCCTGTAGTTAGGATATGGCGGGTTGGATAAAAACAGACAGCCAGGCAAATCAGTGGGATTGATGTTTAAATAAATAAATTGTGCAAATGGCGCCCTCGTGTGGACATGAACAGATTTAACAGCGGAATTTTAAATTCAACAATTTTCTTTTTGTATTTATTCAGGCATCTTTTTAAACATGAAAGTCACATAAATCTGATCTTTTAATTCTTTAAAGATAAAAATAAAATATTTCCTCAGACACACGTCATTGAAAGTCTTGACATAACTTTTCAAGTTTTCTTCATCTACACAACAAGTGCATGAAGTTCCATCTAATGGCATATCTGGTGGCCTTCCTCAAAGTCAAACCTCACCTGTCACACTTTGTTCTGCTGCTCTTCATTTTCTGTGTCACGTATTTCACTATCTGGGTGTGAAAATTCAACAAACAGCAAAGGTTTTATTCATTCATGTTGAACTGACAGCTTCTTCTTCCAAAATGTTCCTCCAAGAAAGGAGAAGATGATCAAACATTCAAGTTCAGGTTTAGTGACAAGTGTGCAGATTACAGGAAACTCTGACTTGTCTGCTTGACAAACATGAACATCACGTTTAGAGTTTCATTAACATGTGAGAAAGTCAAAGATACGAACAGTAAGACCGCCGACATGTGTGTGGTGTGCAGACGAGAGCAGTGACTGTGATTAGTGAGAGGAAGAGCATGAAGATCACGCTGATGACACGAGTTTATCTACAACTCCAAAGTCACTCAGCAAATCTTCATCAGTGACGTCAACTTTCATACTGCAGGCCAACGTGTATTTGTAGAGGCTTCTGTTCAACAAATGTAACTTTATTATTATTATTATTATTATTATTATTATTATTATTATCATTATTATCAGTATTAATCAGTATTAAGCCCTCAAGTGTCCCAGTAGTAATAGTGTTGCCCGTGTTCGTGCCACGTGCGTCTTGTTTCCATCGTCCCGTTTGCTGTTTGTGTGTGTCAGTGAATGCCACCCCCTTTTACGAAGATGGAAGGAGACCTCAGCCCCAAACCTGGAAAACATCGGTTTACAACCAATCAATTACATCCGTCACAGGACTATAAAAACAATCAAGAGGGAACGAGAAGAGAGGCGAGAGAGAAGGAGACTTTCAATTTGAATTACCACTAACCATCTGTATCTGCTGTATTCCACATTGCGCATTTCCATCCAGTTTGTTTTTCATTCCGCCGGACTTACTCCAATACCCTCATCACGAGAGGGTCGGATTTCATCATCCACCACGCGCCGAGGATACACGGTGAGGCTGTTCCATTTTGTTCCGGGAAATACAAACACTCCATATATCGGTTAACCAGTCGTCTGCATTCAGGACAATTGTTACTCGGACTCAAGTTCACGACTGTTCATTTCCGTATCTCATTCATTTTTGTTATTCGTGTTGCTTGTTATATGTTACAAGGGCAAGGGAGGGTTTCTTATATTCATATAGGTTGTTGTCATGTTGTTGCTTTGGTGGAGGGATATATATATATATTGTCACACTTGGGTCACAGATTTGCACAGAGATACTCGGGATCGTGGAAAAAAAGAAGGAATTTTATTCAAGCACTGCAAACAAACATTTGACACTTCAAACTTGCTCCTTGACAAAGATGGCTGTTTTGTCTTTCAATTAAAGGTTACATGAGTTTCTTCTTCTTCGAATGTAAACGCGTCAGGAGCAGAGGCAGTCTGAGAGAGAGAGAAAGCAAAAGAAATCAATACCAAATCTGACAGGTGCTGCGCACGGCTTTTAAGTCGGCGGAGTACCGCGCGAGGCTTGTATCGCGCGTTATAGTGCAAGGTTAAGGAGCAATGCGAGGGTAGTCTGTGTTTCGGGCTTTGTGGTTTTCCCAGGGGCGTCCGTATCTTCTTGGGGTGCGATCAGCCCTCCAGCTCACACCCTCCCCCTCAGCTTTATTCACATTCGTGTGAATCAAGCGACTCTCTGTACCAAGTTCATGTTCATGTAGTCGTGATAATACGTCTGCGTTGACGTGTTCAGAACCTGGTCGGTGCTTAACTGTGAAACTATAAGGTTGTAAACCCAGAAACCATCTCATTAGACGAGAGTTTGTATCTTTCTGTCGGTACAACCACTGGAGTGGAGCATGATCAGTTACCAAAGTGAAGTTTCGTCCCCACAAGTAATATCAAGTGCCTCCACAGCCCACCTGATTGCCAAGCATTCTTTCTCAATTGTAGAATAATTACGCTCTCTAGGTAATAATTTCCTACTTAAATATGTGATTGGATGTTCCTCTCCATCAAAAATCTGAGACAACACTGCGCCCACACCAAACGCGCTTGCGTCTGTTTGCAAGATAAAATCTTTTGTGAAATCCGGGTTTCTTAGAACCGGGTAAGAAGACAATGCTTTTTTTAAATCGCTGAAAGAACGTTCGCAATTTTCTGTCCACAAGATAGGTCGGTTTTTCTTGCCTCTAGTAAGTTCTGTAAGGGGAGCAGCTCTATGTGCAAAATTTGGGATGAATCTTCTGTAGTAACCAGCAAGCCCCAGAAAGGCGCACCTGCTTCTGTGTCCCAGGTCTCGGATAAGCAAGCATTTCTTCTATTTTCCTTAATTGTGGCCTAAGTAGACCCTTGCCCATTGAATAACCTAAGTAATGAGTTTCGGACATGCCCAGTTTACATTTTTTTGGGTTAGCAGTAAGGCCAGCCTGTTTCAAGCTTCCAAGAACGGCTTGAAGCCGCTCTAAGTGTGTTTTCCAATCATTGCTGAAAATCACGACATCGTCAAGATATGCCCCAGCATATTCAGAGTGAGGACGAGGATCTGATCCATCATACGCTGAAAAGTCAGAGGTGCCCCGTGAAGACCAAATGGGAGTCTTGTAAATTCATAGAGTCCGTCAGGAGTCGCAAATGCCGTTTTCTCACAACTGCTAGCCTCTAAAGGCACTTGCCAATAGCCTTTCGTCAGATCTAGCGTGGAGATATAGCTCGCCTGACCCAGTTTTTCCAACAGTTCATCGACACGGGCATGGGATAAGCATCAATTTAGAGACCTTATTCAAGCGTCTGAAATCGATACAGAACCGAACCGAACCGTCTTGCTTTGGGACTAATACGACTGGGCTGCACCAGTCACTTCTACTTTCACGAATTACACCCAGTGTCAGCATCTTTTTTACCTCTTCGCACAAAATTCGCGCTTCCGTATCCGAACGGCCGCATCTGTACGCGAACTTCAGGTTCAGTGGTAATTTTATGTTTTGTAATGTTAGTCTTGCCTGGTAAATCTGAAAAGACATCAGTGTTCCGTTCTATCAAAGATAACAGTTCTGTCTTTTGCGTGTCAGTAAGATCGTTACCAATGGTAACATCGGTCTGAGAAACAGCAGCCAAGGAAGTGTTAACCTCTTGTCGGTCGTGCCATTCCTTCAAGAGGTTAATGTGTAAAATCTGGAAAGGTTTGCGCCGCCGGTATTCTAACCTTGTAATTTACGGACTCACACGCTCCTCAATAATGGCGGGGCCCTGCCATTTAGCTAAGAATTTGTGTGGATCCGAGGGAACCAGTACCAAAACACGATCGCCAGGTTTGAACTCACGGAGCTTACTGCCTATCGTAAAGACGCTTCTGAGTTTCCTGTTCTCGTTGTTGGTGTTCCACAGCAATAGAGGAAAGCATAGAAATTCTGTCTTGCAACGAAATTAGTCGATCTGCAAAGCTTGGACCTTGAGCTGCTCCCTCGCTTCCTATCCATTCCTCACGTACCACATCCAGGATGCCTCGCGGCCGCCTGCCGAATAACAACTCGAAGGGACTCAAGCCAGTGGACGCCTGTGGTGATTCTCGCACTGCGTACAAAACAAAAGGTAGGACAGTGTTCCATGTTGTGGGATCATTATGAGCAACTCGCCTGATCATCTGTTTCAATGTTTTGTTAAATCGCCGGTTAAACCATTCGTTTGAGGATGGTAAACAGTAGTACTCAATTTCTTAATAGCAAAGCTGTCACACAATTGTTTCATCACGCGAGAAGTGAAAGGTGTGCCTTGATCAGTTAAGATTTCTCTAGGGATACCAATACGAGTAAAAGTTTCACATAGTGCTTTGGCTACAGCCGAAGAGTTGGCCTTTTCAGCGCAATCATTTCTGGATATCGTGTGCATAATCAACCAACACCAGCAAATATTGGTACCCATCCTTAGTCTTAGGTAATGGTCCCACAATATCTAATCCCACACGCTGAAAGGGAACTTCCAATATGGGCATAGGACAAAGGGGAGCCCGAGGAGGCTTATAAGCAGAGACGATCTGGCAGTCTGGACATGAAGTACAAAACCGTTCAACATCTTTTCCCATATTTAGCCAATAAAATCGTTTTGATAACCGGTCTCTAGTTTTGTTGGCACCGAGGTGCCCCCAAGATGTGTGAATGTGCCAGATGCAAAACAGTTTCCTATGTGCTTCAGGTACCACCAGTTGTTCAATAAATTCCCCCTCCAAATGATCTGAGATCACTCTGAAAAGGCAACCGTCCTTTTCTATAAAGTGTGGGGTTTTCACACCCCCAGAACTACGCTCTTGGTAATAAGAGTCATTAGCAGGCGAGCCTGTTTAAATGCATATTCTAATGAGCTATCAGTATGCTGCAAACGCACAAAATCTGATTGTTCGTTAACACTCGGTTTGTGTTCGGAGGCGTTTGCAATCTGGGAAGATGTAGAAGGAGCAGCCCATTCTGGAAGATTGTCGGGGGTGACCTCCTCCGTCTCGCTGGAGAGATCGGGTTCAATTTCTAAGTTGGGATTTAAATTTTCACCGGCCGCTACCAGTTCTTCGTCTTGGTTTTCTTCTTCTCCCCCCCCACTAAGTTGCATATTGGACTGATCTACTGGTCCCTGACATTTATTAATCAGTTTAGGAAAAAGGGCATTTCTCCGTCCTATGAGTAATGGCCATGGGCAGGAATCTGACACTGCAGTCCAGACTTTAAAATGACGACCCCTGTAAGTTAAAGGAAGAAGTAATGTTTGATAAACTTTAACATCACCATGTACACATCTTATTTTTACAGTCTCACAGTCTCTAAGGGATCTTTCATCAAGACAGTCTCGTCTCACAATACAAAGTTCACTCCCCGAATCTAACAATGCTGAGATTTCTCTGCCCCCCAATTTAACTGGGACAAATAATCCATCCTTTCCTTCCGGCGAACATGTAATATTCGAACAACAAACCTCGGCCAGTCCAACTTCCATCGACTGAGCTGGAGACAGACGACATTCTCTTGCCAAATGACCGAGTTGATTACACCGGAAACATCGACGGTCGGCGCCGCTGCCAAAATATCCTCTGCGACGTCCTCGTACAGCTGGTGCAGCTTCACCAGAAACTGGCATCTCTGTTACGACCGGGTTCCCCGGAGGCCTACCTGACCCCATTTGATTTTCCTTTCCACCAGGTTGTCGATGTTGCTGTCGCCGATCGAAGTAACGAGGATGTCCAGAGCGCTCGTTCCCTGTTTGCGAAGAATTGGCAAATCCACCATCACCGCTTTTCCTCCAAGTTGCTTGTGAACCTTCCAGTCGCCTTGACATAATCGTTAACGACTCAATATCATGACGTAGAAATTCATCTCGAATAACTGTTGGTATACCGTTCAACAGTATATTCATTACCACTTTCTACGACTCGCTCCATCTCACTTCCCTCAAACCAGCAGGTCACTTTATGTATCAAATCTTGAATTTGCACGGATCGGGCCATCCATATTCAGCTTCCAGCTGTTTAATTCGAACCCTTTTGCCAAAAAAGTCTTAGTTTTACGTAAAACCACTTGGTCTTTCAGGAACTCATAATCGCCAAGCTTGTCTCTGGGCACATTACGAAAGAGTAAAGAGCATCTCCAGATAAAAAGGGCGTGATTATAACGGCCCACTGTCGCCTGTCCCATCCCAGCATGGTTGCGACTTGTTCAAAGGCTATCAAGAACATCTCTGGGTCATCGTTAGGGCCCATTTTCGTTAGTATATTCTTCGCATTTTCAGGTAGAGGTGGTAAAGGGATGTACGGTTGACGGTTAACAATTGGAACATTGGATCACTAATATGTCGTTGATTTCCCACAAGGAATTGTAGGGATGTCATCTTCGAATCAGCTGGGAGTGGAATACTTTGAGCCAATTGGTATAAATAATCTTCAGCATCCATCTGTGCAACCACTCCTGGTACCACTTGTCACTTGGGTCACAGATTTGCACAGAGATACTCGGGATCGTGGAAAAAAGAAGGAATTTTATTCAAGCACTGCAAACAAACATTTGACACTTCAAACTTGCTCCTTGACAAAGATGGCTGTTTGTCTTTCAATTAAAGGTTACATGAGTTTCTTCTTCTTCGAATGTAAACGCGTCAGGAGCAGAGGCAGTCTGAGAGAGAGAGAAAGCAAAAGAAATCAATACCAAATCTGACAGGTGCTGCGCACGGCTTTTTAAGTCAGCGGAGTACCAGTATCGCGTAGCGTTATAGTGCAAGGTTAAGGAGCAATGCGAGTGTAGTCTGTGTTTCGGCTTTGTGGTTTTCCCAGGGCGTCCGTATCTTCTTGGGGTGCGATCAGCCCTCCAGCTCATATATATATATATATATATATATATATATATATATATATATATATATATATATATATATATATTGCTATTTTTCTATTTCATTTAATTCAATTTATCAGTTTAAGTTTACATATCTGCTTTTCTTTTGTGCTTATTTTCACCATCGATTGTGGGGAAAAGTTTAATTTGTTAAAGGTACAGCTTGATAATTAGATTCGACCTCAGTAATTTATCCAGGCCACAGGTCTTGGAGGTGTAGCTGCCGGCCAGGTAAGGGGTCAGTCGTTACATAAGTTGTGCCCTCTCTGAGGAATCTTTAAAAAAACCATCACTGTCTGCCTTTAAATAAAAAAAAAAAATTTCCCTCCGTTTGACATCATGTCTGTAGTGCGTGCCGAGCTGGGACGACACCATTGCTTCGCTGCGGTGTGAGGAAGGAGTAGCGGGCTGCCACGCCACGGTCAGAGCATGTTCAGCGGTGCAGGAGGTGGTAGATTCTTTACAGTCTCTGTACCTTGAAAATCACCATGGACCTGAAGAGGATGGCCAGGAAGATGTTTCGCCTCCGTGGGAAGATCTGGGGCAGCAACTGCTCGTGTGAATGAGAGGGTCTGTGAGGTAGCCAAAGAGCATTAGAAGCGAAGATGCCTTACGGACCGCATCAGCAGCTCCCAGGAGGAGATGAAAGAATATGTCAATGAACAACTTAAACTCCTGGGACAAGAGATTGTGCTGTGCCTCCAGAGGCGGGATCGACGCTGGCAAGAATCTTCAGGGAAAGTCAGGAGGAGTCTCCAGACGCGTGCCAGTCACCTATCCACTCGACACCTCGGGGTCTCAAGATGCTATATACGTTACCCGTCCTCCCACCCCTGGGGTATACCTGGCCTTCCCCAAGCTGGGGGCTCAATATACTACAGATGATGTCCTCAACGTTGTGGAAGAAGGGAAGCGTGATTTGGCTGTCACCCTTGACAGTTGAAGAACTTTTGGGAGTGATAGGGCCTCCATTTTCCTTGCAGCTTTTCTTCCTGAAGATTATGAGACCTAACTTGAAGACAAGCTGTGATCCATGATGCAACTTCCAGCAGATTCCATCCGGGACTTTGCCTATGAATATAGGGCTTTGTGTTTAAAATGGTGGCTGGCCATGTCTGAAGAAGAGATGGTCCACCGTGATCCTTAATGTCTGTAACGGCTAGATGGGTGTCTCAGAGGGAGTTGTGGGGTCGGGTTGAAGATCTGGTTAGGGTTGGGTCATTTGGAGGAAGATTTGCCGACCGTCAGATAAAATGACACCTGCCCCATCTGTCCGATTCTTGTTGGCGGATGGGAGTGAACACAAGGCTTTGGGCAGAGTCCCCTGAGGTACAGCGCACTGTCCACCACCTGGGAAATGGAGACCTACGTCCTGGATGACCGGCACCTGACCGTCCCGTTACTCCTTGGGCTGGATTCGTTAACAGCTATGAAGATGACTATTCAACTCTGTCCCAGGGGGTATACACTCACCTAAAGGATTATTAGGAACACCTGTTCAATTTCTCATTAATGCAATTATCTAATCAACCAATCACATAGCAGTTGCTTCAATGCATTTAGGGTGTGGTCCTGGTCAAGACAATCTCCTGAACTCCAAACTGAATGTCAGAATGGGAAAGAAAGGTGATTTAAGCAATTTTGAGCGTGGCATGGTTGTTGGTGCCAGACGGGCCGGTCTGAGTATTTCACAATCTGCTCAGTTACTGGGATTTTCACGCACAACCATTTCTAGGGTTTACAAAGAATGGTGTGAAAAGGGAAAAACATCCAGTATGCGGCAGTCCTGTGGGAAAATGCCTTGTTGATGCTAGAGGTCAGAGGAGAATGAATGGGCCGACTGATTCAAGCTGATAGAAGAGCAACTGTGACTGAAATAACCACTCGTTACAACCGAGGTATGCAGCAAAGCATTTGTGAAGCCACAACACGCACAACCTTGAGGTGGATGGGCTACAACAGCAGAAGACCCCACCGGTACCACTCATCTCCACTACAAATAGGAAAAAGAGGCTACAATTTGCACGAGCTCACCAAAATTGGACAGTTGAAGACTGGAAAATGTTGCCTGGGCTGATGAGTCTCGATTTCTGCTGAGACATTCAAATGGTAGAGTCAGAATTTGGCATAAACAGAATGAGAACATGGATCCATCATGCCTTGTTACCACTGTGCAGGCTGGTGGTGGTGGTGTAATGGTGTGGGGGATGTTTTCTTGGCACATTTTAGGCCCCTTAGTGCCAATTGGGCATCGTTTAAATGCCACGGGCTACCTGAGCATTGTTTCTGACCATGTCCATCCCTTCATGACCACCATGTACCGATCCTCTGATGGCTACTTCCAGCAGGATAATGCACCATGTCACAAAGCTCGAATCATTTCAAATTGGTTTCTTGAACATGACAATGAGTTCACTGTACTAAAATGGCCCCCACAGTCACCAGATCTCAACCCAATAGAGCATCTTTGGGATGTGGTGGAACGGGAGCTTGCCCTGGATGTGCATCCCACAAATCTCCATCAACTGCAAGATGCTATCCTATCAATATGGGCCAACATTTCTAAAGAATGCTTTCAGCACCTTGTTGAATCAATGCCACGTAGAATTAAGGCAGTTCTGAAGGCGAAAGGGGTCAAACACCGTATTAGTATGGTGTTCCTAATAATCCTTTAGGTGAGTGTACATTGCCAGGGGAAGGGGTATGCGATTTTGTACATAAACCTAGGGAAGACTTAAGTCTGAAGCAAATCAACTTTTACGCAGTAGTGAGGTAGGAAAAATCAAACCCGGCGGCTGCCCCAGTGGAGGAACGACCCAAAGA
Organism: Polypterus senegalus; assembly: GCF_016835505.1. Lineage (NCBI taxonomy): Eukaryota > Metazoa > Chordata > Cladistia > Polypteriformes > Polypteridae > Polypterus > Polypterus senegalus. Next base: position 48,183 of record NW_024385189.1, read on the forward strand.
GGTCAGGCCAGTCCTGAATAAGTGGTCAGGGTATGGACAGATTAATTGGGAGTCGCGGAGGGTTATCCACGTGATTCATACCTCCGATGAAGTCCCTGTGAGACACCGGGTGTATCGGGTTTCTTCACTGAAGAAGGATATTATTAAACAACATCTAGAGAAAATGCTCGCCAAGGGAATAATTGAACCATCATTCTCCTCCTGGGTGTCCCCTGTAGTCCTAGTGAAGAAAACAGATGACACCTTTCGTTTCTGCGTGGACTACAGGGGTGTGAACGTGAAGACAAACCTGGACGCATATCCCATACCCCTGGTTCACGAAATACTCGAGTCACTGCATGGAGCAGCTGTTTTAGTACATTGGACCTCCGCAGTGGATATTGGCAGGTGCTGATGGATGAGGGGAGTAAAAGAAGACGGCCGTAATCACCCCTGAGGGCTTGTTCCAATTTAAAACCATGCCATTTGGCCTAAAGAACGCTGGTGCCACTTTCCAACGGCTCATGGAACAGGTGCTGAGGAGGTTAATCGGGAAAATCTGCTTTGTGTACATTGATGTTATTATTTACTCCTCTTCGATAGAACAGCATCTCCAGGACTTGGATACCATCTTTCATCGTCTCCAGCAAGCACACCTCACCCCGAACACAAAAAGTGTACCTTCATTCAGCCCCAAATCCATTTCCGCGGGCATATCGTGTCTGCAGAGGGGGTCACTGTAGGTCCAGAAAAGATTTCGCCATCCAAGACTACCCCACCCACAGGCTTAAAATCTTTACAGCGTTTCTTGGGATTGGTGGGGTGGTACCATAAATACATCCCTCGGTTGGCTGACCTAGCGGCTCCCTTAAACCAATTAAGAAAGAAGGATGTCCTGGGAATGGACCAAAGAATGCCAGGATGCCGTCGAGCAACTGAAAGAACATCTACAGCCAGTCCTGGCCCAGCCCGATCCACGGCTCCCTTTTCAAGTAAATACTGACGCCAGCAACCTGGGGCTTGGGGTCGCTCATCCAAAGAAGGACAGGAATAGCGCCACATCAAGATATGCTTCATGAGGCTGCACGGCGCTGAGCTCAATTACTCAACAGCAGAAAAGGAGTGCCTCGGTAGTGTGGGCCGTGGAAAAATGGAAACATTTTCTAGAAGGGGTTGATTTTGAAGTGTACACAGACCATCATGCTCTGACCTGGGTGTTTAATCACCCCAAGACATCTTCCCGACTGACCAGGTGGGTGCTGCGCCTCCAGAATTTCGCCTTCAAGGTGACGTACCGGAAGGGCTGTAGCAACATCGTGCCTGACGCCTGTCTAGGCATCAGAGTCGGGAATGGTGTGCTTGGCAGAAGCAAAGAAGGTATTGCCATCACTACCTAGTACTCTTTATGATCTGGCCCAAGCACAAGCTTCCAGTCCTTTTTGCCAAAATATTCGGAAGGAGCTGGATAACCAGCACACTGACTGGGTACACTTTGTGGACCTCCAGGGAGTTCTTTATAGATCGGTTCCATCATCCTTGGGGCCTGCAACAACAACTTGTAGTCCCGAGGCGCCATCCCCAAGTTTTGAATTTTTTTCACGACAGCCCTTTAGGTGGTCATCTTGGCCGGACGAAAACCCTCCTGACCATTCTGGGGGTGGCGTGGTGGACATCGGTCTGGACAGATGTTTGCCGCCACGCGGAAGAACTGCCACATGCGCGTACAACAGCTGAAGAACCCACCTGGTAAACCATCAGGGATGTTGCAATCGACTATCGCAGTTGGACCAGGAGAGACTTTGGGGGTCGATCTGAAGGGGCCATTCCCGACGACCAGCTCACACAAAGACTGTCCTGATGGTGGTAGTGGATTACTTCTAAGTGGGTGGAGCTATTTGCACTGACAGATGCTCATGCCAGCAAGGTGAGCTCCACCCTGAAGAATGAGATATTCACCTGCTGGGGGGTCCCGAAGAACATCATCTCAGATAGGGGTCCCCAGTTCACGAGTTCAGTCCTTGATGATCTCTATACAGTCTGGGGAGTAAAAAAAATCTTACTACAGCATACCATCCCCAGGCTAACATGACTGAACGAGTGAACTGGACACTGAAGCACATGATTGCCTCCTATGTGGGTGAACACCATCAGGACTGGGATAAATGGCTCCCGAGCTCGGTTTGCCCTGAACACCGCTGTGAATGACGCCACAGGTGAGACGCCTGCTTTGGTAGCACTAGGCAGACAGCTGAAGTGCCCGCTCGACCGACTCTTACCCAGAGCCCGTAGTTCACAAATCACCCTCCACAATAACACTTTAAAATTAGAAGAATTTTGGCGGAGAATCCATCAGAGGTTGGTGGAATCAATGTTCAGACATGCCCGGTTATATAATGCCCGCAGAAGGAAGCTTCTCAAACAGGGAGACTTGGTCTGGACTAGAGCCCACCACCTCTCGGATGCCAGCTAGCCAGTTCTCCGCCAAGCTAAATGGTTAGGTCCAGCAGTAATCATGAAACAAACCGTCCGGGTTAATTTACAAATTCAAAGGGGTTATCGGCACTCCAATTCCAAGATTGAACTACTATTCCTTATGTGGCCAATATATAAGCGTTCCGGCCCTCTCCTTGTCCAAGGTTGGGGGGGGGGAATGTAGCGGGGCTACGTAGTAGTAATAGTGTTGTCCATGTTATTACATAAATCTTGTTTCCATCGTCCTGTTTGCTGTTTGTGTGTGTCAGTGAATGCCGCCTTTACGATGATGGAAGGAGACCACAGCCCCAAACCTGGAAAAACACCCGGTTTTCAATCAATCACTTACATCCGTCAAGCAGGACTATAAAACAATCAAGAGGGACTGAGAAGAGAGGAGAGAGAGAAGGGAGACTTTCATTTAAACGCCCACTAACCATTTTGTCCCTGTTGTTTTCCCACATTGCGAAAATTTCCACCCGGTTTTTTTATCATTCCCCGGATTTTACCCCAATCCCCTCATCAGCCCCGGGTTAATTTCATCATTCCCAGCCGAGGATACCGATGGGGTTGTTCCATTTTTTCCCGGAAAACAAACCCCGTATGGGGTTAACCAGTTCTGCATTCAGGACAATTGAAACCCTTGGGACTCAATTTCCCAAAACCGTTCATTTCTGTATCTCATTAATTTTGTTATTGTGTTTTTTTGTTATATTTTTTCAAAGGGGCGGGGGAGGGTTTGTTATATTCATAAGGTTGTTGTTGTTGCTTTGCTGGAGGATATATATAATATATATACAGTATGTATATATTTTTTTTATTTATTTTACTTTTTTTTTTCTGTTTCTTTTAAATAAAATTTTATCAGTTTAAGTTTATAAGTTTTCCCTTTTTTTTTGTGCTTTTTTTCCCCGGGCGATTGTGGGGAAAATTTTTAATTTTTAAAGGGAACGGCTTGATAATTAAAAGCCCAACCCTCAGTAATTTATTAAAAGGAAAGGGTCTTGGGGGTGTGGCTCCCGGCCATTTAAGGGTGGGGCTTTAAAGTTCGAGACCCAGGTAGTTTTGTCGTTGACCTTGCCCCTGGCACAGGGGCCCTTTTTTGACCTGGTGGAATCTCGGACTTTTTTTTTTCCCAAATTTTAAAATCCCTGCTGTACCCCTTTGGCCCCGATGGGTATTTGGGTTTAAACGGTAAACCCCCTTTTTTTTTGTCCCCAAGTTCACACCCTCCAACCCATCAATTTTGAACCCGGGCCGGGGGGTAATCCCCTTGCCTGGGATGCCTTTTTTCTTTTGGGACTTCGCTTTCTTTTTAACCAGTTTCTGCCCGGCTTAAAAGACCCCGGGCACAGAACACATTTAATCTGTTTTAACATTTTTTTTTTTTCTATCTTTATCACAAATATGTAAACGATGATAGTTTTTACAGCAAAGGGCCAACCCAAACCCCGGCCCATCTTCACATCACATGACCAATCCCTTTCGCCCCAAGAAAATGCTTTTTGAGCAGCCACTGATTTTCAAGATCCAGTTTTTTCCCCGCTGCCCCCCGTTCACTGAAAGCATTCAAAAAAATTGTAGATCCTGAGCAGGCCCACCAGGAGAAAGATGGTTTCCCCAGCAAATGGGGGCCGGGGCAGGAACAAAACCATGGAAAGGATGCCAGCCCAAAAGTAAACTCACACACCCTCTCATAAAAGGCGTCAATTTAGTTGTCCCAACCCACCTGACCTGGGAAATTTTGGGAGCACCCAAAAGGGAAGAGATGGGGGGTAGCCCCGGATGGGGGTCCCCAAACCCTTTGGGGGGCAGCAGTTACCATCGTGCCCCCCCAAAATTTAAAATTCATTTTTTAATATATAAACATTTTTTCCCCCTTGTTTTTTCCCTTTTACTAAATTGTAAAAATAAGGGGGGATTTGGGATTTAAGGGTTCGTTTTTCTGGGCATGAGAATTGAAAAATGTAAACCTTTAAAAGGGAAAATTTTCCCGGTTTTCAAAGGGGTTTAAAAATACCGCCTTTTTCCTATTACGGTATTGCTTTCCTTTACAAAATGTAACTAAAACACTAAGATTTGTTGAATGGTTTTCCCTTTTTATTTTTTACTTTATGTTTACATTCATTTTGAATAAATGGGAAATTGGCCCCGTTTCTGCCCTTTTGGTTTTAAATGGGCTTGGGTTACATAGATAGATAGATAGATAGATAGAAGATGGGTAGATGGGGTGGGAAAATAAAAGATAGATGAAAAGGGAAAAGGGATTTAAAAAAGAAAATAGAAGAAAAATTTTATCACAGATAGATAGATAGATAGATAGATAGATAGATAGATAGATGAAAAGGGTATGAAAAAGGGAATTTTGGGGGGGAAAAGATAGATAGAAAAATAGAAGGGTAGATGAAATGGTGAAAGGCCCATATAATGAAAAGATAGATATGAAAGGGAAAAAATAACAGATGAAGATAGATAGATGAAGAAAAGATGAAGTAGATGATAGATAGATAGATAGATGAAGAAGAAGGTGGGTAGAAAAGATGTGAAAGGCACTATATATTGGGCAGTCTTGGGCTGTCACTATTGTCCCTTTTTCAGGCTTCCACGGGGTCCCCCCATTAGGAAACATCAAAGTTAATATTCCCCTTTACACAAAAGGACACCCCAGCCCTTTTTTAAAACAAAAAGTTTTTCTGATGTTGTTTTTAATTAGTTTGGTTTGTGGAAATTTAAAAAAGGGATGGATGAGAAAATTCTTGTCTTTAAACACAGATTGCAAAAATAATCTGTAATTTTTTATATCTGTTATTTTGTTTAAAAGTTGTTTTTTGCTTTTACAAATTAGTTTTATAGTTATAATACAAACCATTGTTAAAATTTTAGTTTTTGATATTTTGTTTTTAGTTATTTTGTTATTCTGTTTATCTTTGCTATTCTGTTTTATTTTTATGATCTTTTTTTTTAACCCTTTTTTACCTTATTTTTTATTCCTCTTTTTTTGCACCCCGGATGTATATGACAAAAAGAATTTTGGGATAAATAAAGATCTTATTTTTATTTTATCTATCTATCTATTTTATCTATCAGATAAAACAGAGATGTTAATTGTTGGGGGAATAGCCCGGGTCAACAATATTCTTAAAACATTTAACCCCAAATTGGAAATCACCATTAATTTCACCAAACCCCCCAAATCTAGGAGTTCTTTTGACCCTAGCAAAGTCATTTTAAACCACATTTACAAAGTTGTCCAAATCAGGTTTCTTCCATCTTAAAAAAGTTTTGGGAAATTGGGGCTTTTTAAAAAAACAGGATTCTGAGAAATTAATTCCCGCATTTATCTTTTAGGGAGGGTTGAATTTTCTGAATGCGGGATTCACTGGATTTCAAAAATGTTCTTTATTCACCCCCAGTTAATCCCAAAATTTTCTGCAAAATTATTACAAGAACAAAAAAATACAACATATAACTCCCCATGAAGATCTCAAGATGGGTCTGCTTGGGGAAACCCAAAGGGTTAATAAAAAAAACAGGGGGTCGGAAACTTTTAGTTGGGGGCCCCAAACTGTGGACTGGTCTTCCTGCTACTATAAAGATGCCCCCTTTAGTCTCAGCCTTTAAATCCGGGTGAAAACTCACTTACTTCAGTTTTTATCCCGGGCTAGAGCCCCTTTTATTAACTGTACAGACTGCATCTCTGTTGTCAGTCATTAGCACTAAAACATAAGTAAATGATAATTTTGAATTGGGTACTAAACCCCCACCCCCGGGGGGTTTTTCCCCTGTTTTAGTTGTCGAATGGCCAATAGGGGGGCAGGTCTTTGGTTTTAGGACTCCAAAAAAATCCAAAACATATTTTGGGTATCATCTTTTTTAAATTCTGTTTCAGTAATTTAAATTTTATTGTGTTGAAAAATTACTTGTGTTTGTTCTGTGTAGATTACCCCCCTTTTTTTGAATCCACTGCCAACCAATTTTTTGGTAAGGGTTTTTCTAAATTTCCTTTCCTGGGTTTCTTCCATTTTATCCCTAGGTTTTTTTTTTTTTGGGGGTTTTTTTTGTCTTTTAAAAGTCAAGGCTGGGGGGTCTGTTAAAACCCATTTGGACCTTTTTTGTGATTTTTGGGGATACAAAAAAGAAACAAAAAGTTTTTAAGGGGAAAGGCAATTTTTAATAGATAGATAGATAGATACAACAAAATATTTATTTTTTAGATGACCAGCCCGGGTAGAGATAGACACCAAAAAACAGAATGTTAAATTCACCTTTATTTATTCCACAGGGGCTTTCAGCACCACCAAAGTAAAAAAAACCCTCAATTATGCTCAGTCCCGTCCTTTCATCTTTCTTTTTTTTTTTCTTCTGCCCCCCCCTCCCCTCTCTCAAGCTCCGTCCCTTTCCAACCCCCCCGTGAATGGGGGGGAGCCCCCCTTTTTACTAAACCCGGGGCCCGGTGCTCCCCATTAACCTCCGGCAACCCGGGGGTCGTCCCGGAAATTTTTTTACCAATTTTCCAGGTGCCGGGGGGGTTTAACCCCCCAAAATGTTTGACCTTCTAAGCCCCAAACTTGTGTCCCGATGCAACCCAGGGGGCCCCCTTAAAATTCCCCGGGGATAAAAATTTTCCTTCTCTTTTTCCCTGCTCCTCCAGGTCTCCCAGTGGGCACAACCCCAGCCATTCATCACAATTTCTTTAAATTTTTTTCAAATAATGAAACCCCGGTGATTTACAGGATGGAGGCAGAGAAAAAAAAACAAAAATAAAAAATAAAATTAGGAACACAATTTCCATAGAATAAAGTAAAGGGGATGGCCAGGGGGGAGAAAAAAAAGCAAAAAAACCCAGGGTTGGGAAAAAAAAAAAATCTGCAGGGGGGCCCAGGGGGCGAGACCGGCCCCCCTTTGGGATTTTACCAATGTAAATGACCCCCCCAATCCCCCTCATGGATTAGGGTTTTATGGAAGGCTTAGATTTCAAGGGGGACTTCTGGCCTTTTAAACCATCAATGTAGGGACATCGGTGGTTTTAATTTATTGAGGTGGTGGCCGGGGGGCCCCCCTCAGAAAACTTAAAAAAACAGCAGAGAAAATAGGGGTTAGGATTTTTGGGCCACCCGGGTAATAATGAGAATTAAAATTTAAATACAGAGCAAACAGGATTTAAACTAAAGGGTGAAGCTATGGGGAAAGCCATGTTACAGTAATGGTTTTTTAGCAGTTTTTTAAAAAACTCCCTAGTATCAGCCTTTGGGGAATTCCTACCGGCTATTCCGGTTTTAGGGTTTAAAAGCAGGGTGGCCCCCCGCCTTTTTCCCCCCTTTTAAGTTTAGCCTTATTTTTCCTTATTTAGTTTGGAAAAATTACTATTTTTGAAACACAAGTGAAACATTTTGTCAGTGAATCTTTGCTGTGGTAACTCACGGTTTGAGATAATTCCGGGCCTAAGGAAGGGATGTAAAAACGAAAAAAGCAAACGGACCCAGGGTGGAAAAACCTTTGGGGAAAAAATATAGAATACTAACCCAAAAAACCCCCCCTTTGCGGGAGAAAGTGTTAAAGAAGTAATGAAAAAAAAAAACATTTTAATAATAACGAAATGATTGACAATGTAATTGTTTTGTCACTGTTGTGAGTGATGAGGTTGCTGTCATATATATATATATATATAAAACACACACATATAAACATATATATATAGAGAATACCCGCTTTTACACAGAGAAGTAGTGTGTTAAAAAGGGTTTTGAAAAGAAAAGGAAACATTTTTTAAAAATAAGTAAATGATTGAAATGTAATTGTTTTGTCACTTTGTAGTGATGGGTTTTGCTTTAAAATATATATATATATATATATATATATATATAAAAACACACACATATAAACATATATATATATAAGAAAACCCGGCCCGGGGGGAAATAGGGGTGTTAAAGAATTAAGAAAAAAAAAAGGAAAAAATTTTTAAAAAAAAAACATGATTGCCCAAAGTAATTGTTTTGTCATTGATAAAAGTGTTGTTCTGAATGAATGCCGTATCATAAAGTAGTTATTTATTCCTGAGCTTTCAACCCCTGCCAGGGTCTTCATCAGAGGATAATGCTTAGACTTACAAGAATCAAAGGCAATATATAGCATTAACTTATGGGGAGTGGGGATGGGGGTGTAGATGGGTGGCTAGGTCCCTGTGGTGGGGGTTATCGGATGTAAAGTCTTGTTTATTAAGAATAAGTTCTTCTTAAGTTTGCATATGCTGGATTTATGTCCAAGTGTCTGTTGATGTGCTCCTATTTGATAACCAGGATTCAGCCAGCTCTCTGGCACTCCAGCTGCAAATATGCAAACCATATCACAGACCTTCTCTTCCATATATATATATATATATATGTATATATACATACATGTGTACATATATACACACACACATATACTATGGGGTGTCAAACAGGCAAATACATTGATTTTGTGAATATATAAAGTCGAGGCCAGAATATATAAAGTTAAAACTTGAATATAAAAAGTAATTTCCGAATATATAAAGTCAAACTTGAATATATAAAGTCATGCTGGAATATATAAAGTGAAAACTTGAATATATAAAGTCAGCGCCAGAATATATAAAGTCAGCGCTGGAATATATAAAGTCAAAACCTGAATATATAAAGTCAGCGCGGAATTTATAAAGTCATTCCTGATTATATAAAGTCAATATCGGAGTATATAAACTCACTCCTGAATATATAAAGTCAAAATCTATTGATTGAAACGACTCTAAACTGAAGTAATTTAACAAAACGTATTCAGAAAATAAATTAAAAACACTGTTCGGTTAATGTTTTGAAAATGATGCATGTGCCCTGCCCAGGATTGGTTCCTGCCTTGCGCCCAGTGTTGGCTGGGATTGGCTCCAGCAGACCCCCGTGAGCCTGTGGTCGGATTCAACGGGTTGGGAAATGGATGGATATTCCAGCGCTGACTTTATATATTCTGAAATATTCCAACGCCGTCTTTATATACTCAGGTTTTGACTTTATATATTTGGGAATGACTTTATATATTCAAGTTTTGACTTTATTTATTCCGACAGTGACTTTATATAATCAAGTTTTGACTTATATATTCACTGAATGACTTATATATACAAGTTTTGACTTTATATAGTTAAATTTAGTCATCATTGCATAACTTTTTCTTTACCATAGAAATTTAAAGACTAAATTCAACTTCCATTCCTAACAAAGATATTTCTGGCATAAATAGAACCTACTCATATCCAAATTGGCTTGGCTTATTGCCTGCCTGCCTGAATAAGTCACCTCGCTTCAGTCTTACTTTTTACCGTTCATAACGGCTAGTGGGGAAAAAAATTTTAAAAAGGAAAGGATTAATGGGGTTTTTTTAAGGGTTT
>NW_024385190.1:0-25421 GCF_016835505.1 Polypterus senegalus
CTGACTGACTGACTGACTCCACCCACTCACTCACCACCATCCCACCACCACTCTAATTCACAACTTCCCAGAGGTGGAAGGCTGGTTTGGCAGGCTCTTTCCCCTTACAGCTTACTTAAAAAAAGTTAGGCGGTTTTCATTTAAATTTCCGTGGTCATAACTGGAACCTATTTTTAGTCCATATATGTAATAGATCATCGATGGCGGGGAGGCAAAATGCGTTTGTGTCTGCTCATCACGCCTCCCCGAATTAAGTGCCTGCCCAAAAGGGCCCCCTCAGGAATTTAAAAGAAACACCTCCCACTAAATATTCGACAAGATAAATTATGGTGTTTGAACAAACTCAGCAAACTCTATAAAAACTTTTAAGTGGCGGGTCTTAGCAAAATTTTAAAAAACCGAGGAATCGCAGAAGACAGGCACAGCTCAGAAGCCCATGCATGTACCCCCGGGGACCGGAACTGACTATAAAACAAAAAGGGCAGAGAACAAGCAAGCCCTCTAAAAGCGGAAGCTTTTGATCACGTGAACATGTCTGCAAAAGTGGCTTTTCCCTGCACTGCAAAATACTATAAAAGTTGGGGAATGTCCCAAGCTGTGCAGGCCTTTGAGGCTGCTCCCTCCTTATGTGAAAGTAAATATTTTTAATTTTTTTTTTTTCCCCCTTTCCCCATGAGTTATAGCCCAGAAACTGAAAACCCGGGGACCCCCATTTCTAGACCGCAAAAACTAATATTAACCCGATTTTTTTTTTTCCTTATAAAATTAAGGAGGTCGCCTGGTTGGATTGTAAAGAACACACAGGAGTGGGGGACCAAGTCCATCCCAGCCAGTTAATGGCGGGGCCCCTTTTAGTCTACAGACCCACCAAATTTTTTTTAAAGAATTTTCTACACTATATAAAAAAAAAGGGGTTTCCCTTTCTTTACTTTTTTTTTCCTTTTATCCCAAACCAAAAGCCTCTCTTAACACTGCAGCGACACAAAACTAATTTTCTTTTTTTTTGGGGTAATGAAGGCAAACCGGGAAAATGGGCGCCCCCATAAAAAAATGAAATTTTTTATACCACAGTGGTGCTTTAAAAAATCAAAAAAAAAATATCCTACATTTTGCTGCTGTTAGTACTACTTACCGTTATGTTAAAACCGCCTTTAAAATGTAGCCCAAACCACCCCAGTGGTCTCAATGTTTTTTCTCTTAAAACGTTAATGTTTTCTGTTTAATAACATAGACTACATTTTATTTTTTTTCCCTTGCACTCAGGGGCCCGGGCCAAAGGGTATCAGTTATATATCTATATATATATATATATATATATATATATATATATAAAATGATGGGGGTTTGACCCGGGAAACGGTCTGAAAAAGTGGCCCTGCCCTGAAAAAGTATTTTAAAAGCAAGCAGCCGGGGGGCGAAGTGGCGTTTGAGCGCTGAAGCCCCCCTTGTCAAAAATTTTTAATTTTTTTCCTCCTTCCCCCGAGCTATACCCCAAACCCCGAAAAGGACCCCTTTTTTCTAGACGGGCGAAACTAATTTTAAAACGTTTACACTTTCTTTTGCCGATACACATGTATAAAAAAAAGGCAATTTTCCCTTTTTTTTTTTAACCCTTTTTTCCTTTTATCCCAAAACAAAGTTTTCTTTTTTAACACTGCAGGGCCAAAAAACAATTTTTTTTTCATTGCAGGTAATCCCAAGGCCATTCCCAGAGGCGAATTTTGGACGCCATAAAAAAATGTAATTTCTATCCCACAGCTGTCGTAGTTTAAAAGGTTTTTTTACTACCGGTATCCAAAACATTTTAGCTGCTGTTGTACTACTTTTTGTGTTATACTTTTTTAAAAGGATTTTAAACAAACCACCCCGTAGTGCTAATGTATCGTAATGTTACGAAAAGAATGTTTTACGTTTAAACTTATAGACAAATTTTTTTTTTTTTCCTTGCACTCAGTGAAAAAGCTATACAACACAAAATAATATATACACATATATATTGTGTGTGTGTGTGGGTATTATTATTATGTTGTATGTATGTATGTATGTAAAAATGTTTTTATAAAATTGATAGGTGTGTGTATGCATGTATATATATATTTTAACACACTTTTCCGCTGAAAAGGATATTTTCTATCGTTAAAACAGGCCACTACTGTGAGCAACTGTATCTTTATTTCCTGAATTTTGTCTTCCCAATACAAATCACTAACTTTAACCAGTAAAGGCAAAGTTATTAAACTGTCAATCCCAATTTTTTACCAATATAAAAATTTCACCAGTTTCACACCTTTTTAATAAAATGCAAAAAACATTATTGTCATTTTAGTGACACAAGGTGGGTCCATTACATCCCGAACTTTTGCAGATGTAATAGCCCAGGATCAGCATTTCAACGTTTTTATACCCAATTAAAATACTGTATTTTATAGTCTAGACTAGGGCCTATTAAGAAGACCAATACAGGTTGATTATAATATTCACTGCTAAAATGTTACTTTTAAATAAAGGGTTTAATTTTTTAATAATTTGTTTTCCCATCAAAATTTTGTTAATATGATTTCAAATATATATATTTTAAACAACCAGAAGTGACATTTAGTTTTTTTAAAAAAACAGATGAATTCTAATTTGAAAGGATTGTGGAAAACAACCAACATGCCCAAGAAAAAAAAAAATCAGTGATGATGCCAAAGCAGCTGCCGGGAATTAAAAAACAGTGGAAAGATCTTGTGTCCACAAAATAAAATTTCCCCCTTTGGGGATTGTTTGGTTTTAACCCAAAAAAAATTTTTGAGGGTGTGATTACAGTACTGTCATTTGTCAACTTTTTAAAGGAAGTAAAAGAAAAGTATTTTTATTTTTATTATTAAGGGAGAATCTGAGAACCAAAAGCCCTGCAATTTTGGACAGAATATCAGCACAAAGTCTTAAGGGAAGGTAAAAACCCATTTTTCATGGTTTTTTTAGACATAGAGTTTTTATTTGCAAAAAAACCCAAAAAAAAAAAACCGTGTTGATGAAAGGTTGCAAAAAAGGGTTATATTTTTTAACCCCAAATAACCCTGTTTCAGAGTTTAGCCCATTAAAAGTGCCTGGTCAAAAATAGCTAAGGAGGGGGGGGCCCATTGGGGGTGCAGTTCTAGTACCCCCCAAAAAAAACACCTGTTTCAATTAGACTGCAATGCGCCCCCCAATTTTTTAGAGGAAAAATGTTCCAAAAATTCACTGCTTTTTCCCTTTAAATTTTTTTTTTTATTTACTGTTGCTGGGGTAATGTATGTTTTATTTTCGCCTTTAAATATAATGCCAAATCCTGTTATCAAAAGTTCATGAGTAAAAAAAAACAATTTGTGTCTTTAATAATTTTACCCACGACATACTATGTAACCCTTAAAATTTAAAGCTTTTTGGGATGCTATGGGTTTCATCTAGAGGATGGAAGCTAAAAAGCTTCCACAAAGAAAGCGGAAATGCCATTTTTAAATATTTTTAATAAATTTTTATATAAAACTTTTCAAATAAGAAAGTAAAACATAAAAAAGTATTCTTAAGTCATAACCACATGTGTTGGGAAGGTAATTAATTCAATATTTTCTATAATAGATATTTTCTTTTTGACATTTAAAAATTCTATTACTGGACCAACCTTGATGGAAAACTAATAATATATAACTGGTTAAAGAATGTATTATTAGATAATATTCTCTAATATATTTGAACTGTTAGTTATGAATGTGTTTGTTAAAATCCACAAATAAGTACACTTTGAATTAGTTATTAGTAAGCAAATTAATTTGTAAAAAAAAATATATTGTTAGAAGTTACAGCCCCAATAATGAAAAGCAGAAAAAGATGCACATTATTTTACCTTGTTTTTTTCCATTTTCACATTTAAATCGTGGACTTTGCTGTATTAGCCCTGGATTCCTTCTGAACTGTCCTCATAGGTCCTGAGCTTTTTCATTTTGCCTGTAAACTTTCTGATATTCACCAATAAAAAGTATCAAAATTTCTGTAATGTGCCTGTTTAAAAAGAAAGGTTATTAAACCAACAGGTAGCTTTAATACAATCAGGATTATTATATAACATTTTAAAATCAGAAAAAGTTACACAAAATTAATTTCATTTAAGTATCCAGTACTATTTCAAACTACTGTATGCAAAAATATCAGATCAGGTCATGTTGAGAATGACTTGTACAGCCGCACCCCCCAAATGACGAACAGTCGGGATGCCAGTTGGCAACCCCCAGGCAGCCCCGGGCCCTGTCCCACCCCCCGAAAAGACTATCTATCTATCTGCAACTGTGCAAGGTGTTAAGTAGGCTTTCCATGACCTGGTCTATCCGCCAGTTCCTCAACAAAGAAGATCCTCGAAAACCCAAATCACCCTCGGGAACAACATGGCTGTAATGCCATAAGTGTGCTCCCCCCACAATGCAGGTAATGTGTTTCATAATGGACTCAAACCAAACCAGCGGACCCAAGGATTCTCTGAAGAGACACAGTACCAAAGGAGTCCAGTCTGTCCCAGGTACTGGATAGCATCCATGTCCGAACCATATAGCAAAAGAGGAGCACCAGCACTCTAAACATTTGTACCTTCGTTACTTTGCAAAAATAACTAGCACACACCTACTGTCCAGTGACCTAATGACCCCCATGCTCTCCCAATCTGTCTACTGACTTCATAGAAGGAGCACCAGAGACATCAATGTTGCTGCCACGGTAAGTAAACATCTCATGAGGCCGAATGCCCCTCTACAGACACAGTGATGGCTGTGCCCAAGAGGTCACTAAGGCCTAGAACTTATTTTTACCCAGGTCACTCAGAGCCCAGACACTCAGAGTCCCCACCGTCTATCGAGAACATCAGAGCCTTCATTGGCTCTGCAAAAATCACAGCATCATCAGCAAAGTTAAGATCAGTGAATCACTCTTCACCAACAGATGCCTCCGCCCTGATCCCCAACCCTGCCCAACATCCAGTTCATGCAAGCATTCAAAAGAGTGGGAGCAGGAAAACACTCCCCGAATCCCCAGTAACTGGGGAAAAAGCAGAGCTTCTGCCTCCACTTGCAAATAGTCACAGTACCAGTGTACAAGTGGATTGATATTGAGTAACTTGGGATCCTACGAAGTCTCAGGATGTCCCACTGGCAGCTCGATCAACTGAGTTGAACGCTTTACAAAATTGACAAAGGCTACAAAGAAACCTCTACCAATATTCTTGTTTACACTGACGAAACCCTCAATGCCATGATCGGTTGATGTGAGCATAAACCAGACGTTCCTGTCACTAGTAGGTGATCCTATTGAGAATGACTCTACAAGGACCTTACCAGGCATCAAGGGGTTTTTTACCCAAACTGTAGCTGCTAGAATCCAAGTGATCACCCTTCTCTTACCAGACAGGAGAAGTCCTGTTTTCCAGTGTTAAAGATGCCCGGCTCCCAATAGGGAAAAAAAGATTGCTTGCAATCAAGGGGGACAACTTTACCACCAGCCAGAAATTCACCACAGATGCCCTGATCCCTGCAGCCATCCCTAATCTAAACTTTTACCACCTGGAAATCTCATTTAGACTGGGTGGTTTACAGCTAATGGGGCCTTTAAGACCTGGGGCCTAGGAGATATCCAAAATCCAAGCCGGAGGGACCCGCTTTAAACAGTTGCTCAAAGTACCAGCCCAATGGGTCACAATTACAGCCATCTGTAAAGACTGCTGCATCACCTGCCCTGACTGAATGATTCAGATCTGCTAATGCTTTGATTCCTCTAAAGGATGTGGGTCACCCTTACCACAGATAGTGCATACCTTCCTCACAGAGTCCCCTAACAAATGCCTCCTTATCTCCCTCAAGCCCTCAGAGCTGTCATTCCAGTTCCCAGTATAGACGGGATTTCTACGCCATGTGCGTGACCCCCTCTCTATGATATCCAGGGTCCCCCTGCAGATGAAATACCTCTTTTGGAACCCCGGGCAAAGCCAACACAACCTTCGGGGTCTGTCACAGAAGTTCCCCCACATCACATTAGGATCAGATTGTCCATGTCTGTAAGTTCCTGCCCCAACATGAAACTCATTAGAATCAGCCTGATCTTGAGTCCGCCAGGACAAGCCTCATTCACAAGTGGGTGGTAGCCTACTTTTCCCTAAGCTGATTCTGCACAGTGAACAACACTTGTGGACAGAATTCACAAACGGGGCATTTCTATAGACCTTGTTTTCTAGGAGCTTCAGCATCTGCCCTTGAGGATCTGATCAATCTATTTCACCACACCACACATATTGAGTACCAAGTCCAACCATGTTTTCAGGGCTGGAACCATGATCCACAATCTGAAACCCTGCCCTTTTTGCAAAGTCAAGGAACATAGAGCTACTTTCAAAACGGCCAGAACAAAATCCTCATAGCCTGCCCCACAGTGCCAGTGGTCACCGAAGTCACCCATGTTCAGAGGGTGTCACCCGTGGGACCATCAACCACCAAGCAAAGTTTTGTATAAAATTTTTCCTCACCAAGACATCACACAAACCCTGGTCGGAGATACACTAGAAAAGACAAGGCACCCAGAGGGGCCTTAATCTGGGGTCCCAATGTAGTCATTAAAAGGGTGAAAATCGACACCATTAGAAGGAGCCAATCTGCCATAGCAACAGCTACTCCCAGGTATGACAGCCATCAGAGCAAACCAGACCAATAAAAGTTGTACCCAGGTTACAAACCTATAGATTGAAGTCACGGAAATGCAGAGTTTACAAAGTTTTTGGAAGCAGGGGGAGTTGGGTTATCATGCTGGAAAGACAAACGTAGCATGTGCCACCAGGATGGGCGTGTCAATGTGACCTGAGGCAGCCATGCAGCGGGCAACACCTCAGCACCACACTAGTTCCCGACCCCCAAAAGGCCGGGACCCCATTGGCTCTCCAGTGGTTTTCACTATTCTGGGGATGATATTACTGAGTCTTTCCCCACCCCTTCATAATGCAAGCAGCCTTCCGTGTGCGGGCTGCAGCGCTTATTCTGGTAGAGAGCAGAAAGGAGAATTGTCTGCCATTTTGGAACTGAGTTTTTACTGCTACTTATGAAAATGTATATTTTTCAGATTTAAATGTCTCATGCTACAATTCACTGAACTGAGATAAATTAACAAAGTGCTGAATTAAAATAGATCCAAAAGAAAAATAACGTGTACAAGCTGAAGTTTAGCTACTCTTATTTTTTTTCCTAAATTAGACTTTAAAACAAAGACTAAAAAACAGCTTAATTCAAAGATAAATGGCTGTTTCCAATAGTTTGTCATTTGAAATTGTGAACTTTGAACATGTGAGCAGTATCTTTACTTTAAGTCCAGTTAACTTAAAAAAATAATTTAACTTACATACCTTTGGCCAATTAGGTTTTAGTATTGTCGCTCTTTTGCCATCCCCTATAGCTTTTCTAAAAAAAATAAATATAAAACATTTTGGCTCTTATGACCAGTGACTTAATAATACAAAATTAAAATAAAGACTTAACATACAGTATTGAAGCACTAAATTAGATGAATATCTATTGAATAACTAGCTTTATATCTTAAATTTAAAAATATGAGTTGTTCATTTAGATAAGTTTGACTAAGAACAGGTTGTAATTAATAAATTTGAAAAATAGATGTATTTATTTATATGTTCAGTGTTGTACTTGTTTACCTAAAGAGTGTATAAAACTAAAAGTATTCAAACAATATGAAAAAAAAACAACTAACTATAAACCAAGGAAAAAATTACTCACTGGATTTTTCACTGTGGATACAAAGAGCCTGTTTCCATAAAGAATATGATTTTCGGGCCTAAACATAAAACAGAATAAAACTTAAATCTTAAGTATTGTACATACAAAATGCTGATACTACTTTAATAATAAGTCATATACTGAAAGTACATAAAACTATAGTCTACCTGAGACACCAAATTACTTAAGACTTTTAAACTAACTTAACTGATAAATAAATCTGAAATACTGCATTAATCAGTAAAAGAAATGACGACAACACCAAAACCTCATTTTCAATACCCACAAATAAATTACACTAGATAGTGAATTGTTTTTTAATGCATGAATTTTATAATAATGGTTTATTGAAAATCTTAGCTGTTTAACTATGTAAAAAACTTGCTGGTCTGTCTCCCCAAAAAAAATAACTGTACAATCTTTTGAGTTATTAAAACGGGAAATAATTACTATGTTCCATATTTCAACATTACAAGTCATAATTTCTTAAGTTCTTCAAACAGTGTGCATTCACTAATTATTTAAGAATGTAAATTATATGTAATCCATGCTGTCCACTAGAAATGCTGCTGTTGATTGGAAGATTGCTCTGGTGGGAGAAAGAAGTAGCTATGATAAGTATATATTTGTGTTTTCCCGCGTAAGTAAGTGTTAGGATATAGAAGGTTGATGAGGGAGGGATGGTGATGGAATTTTCAGTTTAAAAATTCACAAGCTTTTTTACCTTGCAAAATCCCAAGGACATTCTTCCACTCCAGATGCATAAGAGTCACAAACATAACTTTATAGGTTAGATAGTATAATAAGTCCCATTTCATTGTATCTCAACACAAGAGGTTTTAAGAGATTGCAGTAATCTCCTGCTATGTCAATTAATAATTAGTTTACTGCAATATGGTAAAACAGTAATTAGAATTGTAGAATTCTACGTGGAAAGATTCCAAAATCTGACTTTCAAATACTGACTTTCAATTAATTTCCAAACCATTTACTGTATACTGTATTCATAATCTTTATACTTCAACACCATGTGATAAAATATACTTTAATAATATTTTTGTGGTATAACATTATTAAAAACAACTTATTGGCCAGGTTAAATTTCTTTTCTGTGAATTTTTTTTGTGGATGGTGTGAATAGTTGAACTCCTTGGTATGTATATATTAGCAAATTACAGACCTACTTTAAAAAACTAGTGAATCATAGTAATCACAGCTCCTTTTATAACTGTCACATGATTAAATCCTAAATTAAAAGGAATTTACTTTTGAAGATGTTAACCTTCTAACAGCTATAGAGACTACCCTGGAGGTACTTAGTGATCTGCAAATCATACAGAAAAAAATGTACTGCTTAGATTAAAGAGACTAAAATAAAAAATATTACATTTATCCTGAATGCTTAAGGACCTGTTTGAGTATATATAAAAAACTTTTTCTTTGACTTGTCGAAAGCACTTTGAGCTACATTGTTGTATGAAAATCTATACAGTATATATAATTCACTAAGGCAAGAAAAACCATGGAAAGCATGCCGGAAGGGGCATGGATTCACTCAAGTCGACAAGTGAGACACCTATGGCACACGCAGGAAGAAGCCCGCCCACCAACTCCAAGACCATTGATACATAAACTCGCGGGGCCATGCCCACCAACCCTCGTAAAACAACACACAAAAAAAATGGTCGATTTATATCCGTCTGTCGTGAGGCCACATGCAGTGCAGGTCAGGTTAATGTCATGTGCATGTCATGCACCTCTGAGCTCCAAGCAAACCGGATTCCAAAAAGTTGGGACACTAAACAAATTGTGAATAAAAACTGAATGCAATGATGTGGAGATGGTAAATGTCAATTTTTTTATTTGTAATAGAACGTGAGATGACAGATCAAACATTTAACCGAAAATGTATCATTTTAAAGATAAAATAGTTGATTCAAAATTTCACGGTGTCAACAAATCCCAAAAAGTTAGGACAAGTAGCAAAAGAGGTGAAAAGTAAATTTGGGCATAACTAAGAGCTGGAAGACCAATAAACACCCAATTAGGCCCAATTGGCAACATGATTGTATAAAAAGAGCTTCTCAGAGTGGCAGTGTCTCTAGAAGCCAAGATGGTAGAGGATCACCAACCCACAATGTTAGAGAAAGATAGTGGAGCAATATAGAAAGGTGTTATCCAGCAAAAATTTGCAAAGACTTTGCATCTCATCATCAACTGCACATAACATCATACTGATTCAGAGAATCTGGAACAATTTCTGCGCAGGGTCAATGCCGAAAACATACTGGGTGCCCGGATCTCCGCCCTTAAACCCATACTGCACCACAAACAGGAATGCTAAATGTAAAGGAAATCACAGAATGGGCTCAGGAATACTTCCAGAAACCATTTGCAGTGAACACAATCCACCCGGGCCCTCCGCGCCAGCTGAACCTTTACAGTAAAAAAAGAAGCCATTTCTAAGCAAGATCCACAAGCTCAGGCGTTTTCACTGGGCCAGGGGTCATTTAAAATGGGGTGTGGCAAAATGAAGACTGTTCTGTGGTCGATGAGTCCGATTAAGTTCTTTTTGAAATGGGAAAGCCATGTCATCCGGACCAAAGAGGACAAGGACAATCCAAGTTGTTATCAACGCCAGTTCAGAAGCCTGCATCTCTGATGGTATGGGGTTGCATGAATGCGGGGGATGGGCAGCTTGATGTCTGGAAAGGCACCATCAATGCAGAAAAATATATTCAGGTTCTAGAACAACATATGCTCCCATCCAGACGTCATCTCTTTAGGGGAAAACCCTGCATTTTTCCCAAAAAGATAATGCCTGACCACATTCTGCATCAATCACAACATTATGGCCGTAGGAGAAGGATCCGGTACTGAAAAGGGAGTCTGCAGTCCAGATCTTTCACCTATAGAGAACATTTGGCATCATAAAGAGGAAGGTGCACAAAGAAGGCCCAAGACGATTGAACAGTTAGAGGCCTGTATTAGACAAGAATGGAGAGATTCCTTGCGCTTTAAACCAAACCAATGGATGTACTTATTTGGTAGTATGAAGGCACTGTCGGCTGCCATATTGAATTTTCCAATAAACAATGTGTCATAGTTGAGGGAGAGAGCTATCCTGACACAAGAAATGACATGACTACAATTATAAACCACATTTTACTTCAAGAACTACCTTCCCAACCCAAAACATATCAATCTGTGGATTCAGTTGTAGAAGTGGAAGATGTGGTGCACTATCCGGTAGAGTTTCTCCACACTTGAATCCTCCAGGCACCCTGAGCATAATCTAATTTTGAAGGTTGGGGAACCAATAGTTACTGAGAAACTAACAGCCACCAAAACTTTGTAACAGCACAAGACTAAATATATATTGTTTTTGCTGTTGATGCAATCACTGCACAGTAGGGAAATTCCTAAAGACTGAAAGATATCAAATATTAATATAATAAATATAGTATATATATATATATATATATATACTAGAAAATACCAGGCTCACAGCCTGGTACTGCCTTAAAATTTTTATTAAGAAGAAATTAAACCTTTTAAACTGAGGGGAAAAAATACCAATAATTATTTGTTAAGGATCTCTTTGTATACCACATTGTCAGTTGCCCTGTTGTAATATGACCAAGCTGTGCACTGAGCTCACTCTTTTAGCATGCAACGATAAATTGGCCATGTGAACAGTAATCTTGTTTCAAATCCCACAGCTTGGATTGCTGCTGTCATAATCGGGGTTTTAGTTTCATGGTTTGTTTCAAACGGCCAGTATTTGCAGGACTTGTGTTGAAGTGAAATTAGATCTGTCAAGCGCTGTAAGATACAACCAGTTTAATTGATAACTTTACATCCAGCTTTTTAGAGTTTAAACATTCATAAACATTGATCCACTACTGAAATCGCCACCGAATCTAAGATGTTTAAGAGGCATTGGCGCTTTTTAAAGGTGTGAAATATTTCCATTTCGACACTTGAAAGTTAAAACCAAACAATTCAGCGCAGCCATCAACTCACATGCAGAACCATAGATGAAGGGCTTACATTTCACTCTTATAGTGCTCCTGTGTAGTATAATTATCTCCTGTACCGTCATCAGTCCACACCTTTAACCTGTCCCAGTCATTCAATACATAAGACACAATATTCCCGATATCAAGAGGAGCCTGATATGGCTGGCAATATGTAAAAAAGAGAATGGAAAAGGCAGGTGCCATCTCCGGCATGGAAAACAACTCCGGGAAGTGAAGTTCTTTGATCGATGGTGATCACCTCGATAAACATGTTAATGGGAACGTTGGAACGAAAAGGAAATGGGTACTTGACAATGTAAAGTAAGTCTAAAATACCCAAAACAATAACTATAATCGTAATAAAAAGAACAATAAAACAGCGGGGAAGCCCGTGATTAAATAAAAGGCTTTAGTTATCAGCAGGAAGACTTGAATCCTCGATGGCAAGGAAGGGAATGTAGAGACCGGAGCGAGGACTCTTTTTTATAGGCGGCAGCGTAACAATGTGGAAGATTGGGATGGGGCAACGCCACGGTGACCATGTGCAGACTATAGACGAAAATGCGTAAGTAGGATTAGAGCGTGGGGCCCACGACAAATTTCCCTTTAAGATGGGCCCATAAGTACAAAGACCGTTGGAAAGTTCAATATGGCGCCGACAGTGGCGCTTCATACCATCAAATAAGTACGCATATTGGTTTCGTTAACGAGGGAAAGCCTACCAAATTTCGTGAAGATGGGGCCATAAATAAGAAAGTTCAACAAAGGACGTTCGATAGACCGTTACGTAGAATTTCAAAATGAAACCTGCTTAACTGTTGTAAGTAAGCTGTAAGGAATGAGCCCCCAAATTTCAGCCTTCTACCTACGGAAGTTGGAGAATTAGTGACGTTGGGAAAATTCAATATGGCGCCGCTATGGCGCCATACCACCAAATAAGTATGTACATCGGTTTCGTTAGCGAGGGAAGCCACCTACCAAATTTGCTGAAGATGGGGCCATAAATAAGAAAGTTCAACATGGCAAACGTGTCAACTGTTATGACTGTTACACGAAATTTAAATGAAACCTGCTTAACTTTTGTAAGTAAGCTGTAGGAATGAGCATCCCAAATTTCAGCCTTCTACCTACCGGGAAGTTGGAGAATTAATGACGTTGAAAATTCAAATGGGCCGACAGTGGCGCCATACCACCAAAAAAAGGGAGCATATCGGTTTCAGTTAGTGCAGGAATTCGCCACCAAATTTCGGTGAAGATGGGGTCACCTTCTACCTACAGGGGAAGTTGGAGAATTAGTGACATTGGAAATTTTAAATATGGCGGCCGACAGTGGTGTCATACCATCAAATAAGTATGTACATCTGTTTCGTTAGCGAGGGAAGCCGCCACCAAATTTCGTGAAGAGGGGGCCCATAAATAAGAAAGTTCAACATGATGGACATTGTCGACGTTATCGACCGTATGACCGCTACATGTAGAATTTCAAAATGAAACCTGCTTAACTTTTTGAAAGGGTAACGTCAGGAATAAGCCTGCCAAATTTCAGCTTTCTACCCACATGGGAAGTTGGAGCATTAGAGATGAGTGAGTCAGTCCGTCAGTCAGTCAGTGAGGACTTTCCCTTTTTATTAGTATAGATAATCAATGTTGCCTGACCATGGGGTACGCGACAGAGCCCTGCCGCCAACCTAACCCTCGCCTCATGTCATGGATAAGCACGACAGACCCCCACCGCCAACTCAAACCCCTCCTCCCACGCCCACCTCCTTTAAGATTTTGCGACTGCCTGTTTTATGTGCCGCCCAACACCCCCACCAAAAACATCCTCAGTCGCTTCTCTGCTACAGTCCACATGCACCTCTGAGCCCCGTGATTTTCATTCTTCTTTTGGTTCCGCTGCTTTTCTATATATATAATCAACCAAGTCGCCTGACCATGGGGTACGACGACAGAGCCCTGCCCGCCAACTCTAACCCCTCCCTGCCCCCACCTGCTCTTGAGGCATGCGCACTGCCTGCCTGTGCCCGCCCAACACCCCCACCAAACACATGTTTAAACCTGCATATAGCGATTCCCATCCGCACAAACATGCTTCTTCTTAGATGGTCCTGCAGGAACAGGGAAACCTTTGTCTACAAAACCCTGATTCATACCATCAGAGCTAGGAAGCTAGGGGCCATTGTCCCTGCTTCCAATTTAAAACCGTCCCTACCCCCACGCAGCCAACACAGCATTTCTCCAAGCTTCGCAGTACACTGACAAAATAAAGCAAACTCTAATGCAACAAAACTTTACTTTTCCAGCTAGATTCCAAGTTTAGAACCATCAAACCCTTCAAATAAATCATAAAACACATGCATGAAATCGCCAGTCCAGTACAACAGCATCTAGCAAAGTTTTCGAGGAAAACCCTAGGCAGGATTTATGACCATACAATGCCTGACATGTCACACCAATGTTGCAGCGATTGGGGAAGATGGTGAACCGCCTGCCAAAGGGGCATTTCATCTGTCCCATGGGCCTTAAAAACAGTTTTCCCAGCTTAATATGTTGGGATCCTATATGTACCAATTTATTCCCTTATGAAGACACCATAAAGATTTACAACATTTTCCCCCGAAAAAAAACCCCCAAAAGAACTTACTAAAGCGAATTTCAAGATTAACAATAAAGACACATTTATATTTTGCCTCCAGCCAACTATTCCAACAGTCGTGTAGATGTTCCGCCGCCCGGTGGGGCGGGTTGATTAAAGCACCTGGGAAAACCATTCCCGCCAGGGGAAAGGCGGGATTTAAATTTCTCCTCTGCTTCCCAAGAAAGAAAAACCCCGCACCATAGGCCTGGATTGACCCGGCGGGAATTCCCCTTTCCCCCCCCATCTTGCCCTGGTCCCTTCCCTCCCCCCGGGCCTTCCCGGGATCCCTCCACTTCCCCTCCTCCCCAATTGGCTCCGAGGAGTGGGGCCGCTTTGAAATGTTTGTTTATAAACCACTTTTTTTCTGATTTAAATATACGGGCCGGAAAACCCCCAACCCTTTGCTACTGTCCCCTCGGCCTTTTACAATGGCGAGGGGCGGATAGAAAAATCCCGAATGACGGAGGGACAGGCCCCAAACCCGGGTGCTGCAGGATGAATGACCAGCCCCAGGCGCTGGCTTCCCCAAGCCGCCACCACCCGGGGCTGGGGGCCCAAAGGGCCAGGTTAGTGGAACCCCAAACGGCGAAAAGCCCCTTAACAGCCGCCCCTTCCCTTTGGTTCCGGGCCCCTTGGGCGCCGGGAACCTGGGCATGTTTGAGAGGCGGCCACCAAACAGTGGCAGGGCCCAGGGCCCCATCCCCCCATATTTGAAGGGACCGCTCCCAGGGCCTTTTTGACCTCCCTGAGGGGAGGCCCTTTTTAATTAAAGCCCAAACTGGCCCCGCTCGCATTAGCCCGGCCGCAGGGGGGTGGGAACGGGGCTTTCCAAACCCCGCCGCGAGGCGCCGGTTCGGGCAAGAGGGGCCTGGCTACGGCCAGGGGGCCCACGGGAAAGGGGTGGCGGGGGCCCCGGGAAGGTGGTCAATCGATGCCGGTTCCCCGCCGCAGGCCCGGGGGAACGCTTTACCAAAAAGTGGGCCCCCCACGCCTGGGCGCCAGTTGGCGGTCCTCCACTTGGGGTCAAAAAACCTGCTCGGGAACCGACAGGGACGGCGGCCCCCCCCGAGCCCCCGCCGGCTGCAAAGCCCAGCCAAGGGAGGGGGCCGGCCCGGGGCCGCTGTTTCGGGGTCAGACCGTCACCTCTAAAACCCCCCCCACATCACATCCCCGAGCCTATGGACGCAGCGCGCCCGAGGGTATTGTCCCCCGCATCCCTGGCGACCCAAACGGGAGTGGTGTTGTAAAGGGGCCCCGTGGTGGGCGGTTTCCCGCGCAAATTACCTTTGTTGCTCCCCTTTTTTGTCTTCCCCAAAACAGTGGTTAAAAAAAATTTGTTGGTCACCTGTGTTTGGGGGGACTAGGTCATAGCGCTCACTGTTATGTCACCGGGAAGGGGAACCAACCCAAATGCGGTCGCGGTTACCTGCCCCCCCTTCCCAGTGATTTTGGGACAAGACTGGTCAAAAGAATCAGCGGTAAGCACCCGCCCCGGGCCCTGTTGATTTTTGTTATGGGGGGAAAAAGGCCCCCCTCCCGGGGCCTCCCGGCAAAAGGGGGGGCCCGGGGGCCCCGGGCCGGGGGCCCTTTTCCATGGCTAGGGCCCTTTGACCCGAAGTTTCCCGCCGGAAAAGGGGGACAGGGAACCTTCCCGGCCCAGGCCCAAACCCCCCCTCGGGCGGCCGGGACCATCGTTTCGGGTCCACGCCGCCTCCTTTAAGAGGGAGCAGGGAATGATGACCCCCCTTTCCCCGAATGCGGTCGTTCTGCCAACAGCTCAACGGGGGGGCGGATCCACCCCGCTGGCAACCCTTTTTTTGCCTTGGCGATCTGTTGTCCGGTGGCTACCCATGAGGCAGGGGGGAAGTTGTTAACCCCCCTTTCCCCGGGGAGATAAAGTTGGCACATGCTCACCCCCCAGGCCCACCGGGGAAAAACACTGAGAGGATTAAGCCCTTTTTACGGCCTGGGATCAATGGGAGGCCCGGGTTTTGCAATCCTGCCCAGTGCCAGACCCGCCAGATTCCTAGGGGGGACCGTGCCCTCTAGTCCCTATTCCCCTGGACACCCCCTTTGGGATAGGGGTCAGGTGGGACCCTGGCCCCAACCGGGCCACAAGTATTCCTAGCGGGTGGACTAGCCCCCCGGGTACCCAGAAAGGGTTCCCGGCCCCGCTAATATTAAAAAGCATCCCCGGGGGGAATTTTAAGGGCCAGCGGGGCAAAACCCAAAGGAGGTCCTCACGGACCGGGTCCCCCTTCCCTTTGGATACGTCAAGGAGGTACCCAAATTACGCAGATAAAGCACCTGGGCCAGTCATCCCCCCAAACTGACGGGTTGGTCAAGGGGTTTAACGCGCAACGATCCCCAAGGTACGGGGCGGCAGGAACTGGGACCGCCTCCCGCCGGTTTTTTGCCTCCCGGGGAGGTACCCCGGGCCCTCTGGCTTCTCCCCATTTGAATTTTTTTGGGAAACCCCGGGGAATCCCCAACCCAAAAAAGAAGGGGGGAGGCCGGGCTCTTCCTCCTCTAAATTTTGATACGGGGCAACCGCGCGACACCCCAAAAAGATCAGGCCCCCCCCAAAAAAAACAGCGGCTCGTGCGGGAGCGGGGGCCCCGGGGTTTAAAACCCCCAACTCCGCCTCAGGAGTTCCGCCCGGGACGAAGAGGGTCCCCACCTCCCCAAGCTGCGCCACTGGCAAGGGCCCACGATTTTTAAGGAAAAGGATCCGACATTTGGTGAAACACCCCAATGGGGACCGAGTGAAGGATCTATCATGTCAACCTGTTAAAGCCCTGGAAAATAGAGGGCTCCCATTTCCCCCGTGGGTCACCCCCTTTTTTGCAAGCACAACTGCCCTTAACCTCGGGAAGAGCGCCCCCGCCGGGGGGGGTTTTGCCCAAACACCCCCGCCATCCCCCAGGGGGAGTGGCGGGGCACCCGGCCGGGCCGCTTTATTGAGCCCAAAATAGCCGGGCCGGGGGGCCCCCCGGGGGGCCTACCCCGGGGGCAAAACGCCAGAGGTCAACTGAGGTGAAACATGGGGACATGGACATATTAAAAGCCAAAATCCCTGGTCCCTATTGTCCTCGCCCCCAAAAGCGGCCCCGGAGGTTCTGAAAAAACTTTGCGCCCGAATCAGATCTCCAAGGCGTGCCCCCCCATCCCCCCTTTACGACTCCCCGGCCGGGCGGGACGGCCGATCTGACTACCCGACATGACAAAAAAGGGGATTGGCAAATTCCTTTTCGGCATCCCAAAAGGGGAAAACGGCCAGCACCCCTAGCGGGATGGGAGCAAGGCCTCCCATTTGGGCTGCCGGGCCCCCGCGACTCCCCGCCCGGTAGATGGGCTGAAACCCCCCAGTCCCATAGCCGCCCACCTGGGTGACTTTTCATCTATTCCGGGCCCCGGGAGGAGATCACTGCAGGTCGCAGCTGTCCTCAACACTGGCTAAAGCCGCCTGCATAAACCCCGGGGTGTTTTTTTTGGATTAAGGGGGGCCAAATATTTAGGCTACCTCGGGGGCAAGGACAGGTGGGGCCCCAGACCCAAAGTTAAAGACATCTTAGAAAGGCCCCCCCCGGGCCCCAAAAAACAGGGCAGGCCCCTTGGGGTTTTATCCCCGGGGGTTTTTTCCCCGCCCCAAAGAGCAGCACCCGCTGACCTGACAAAAAGGGGGCCCCCATACGTGGTGTGGACCACAAGGGAGAACCGGTTTAGTGACTAAAAAGGCCCCAGCCGGCACCGTGTTTCGGGGCCATTTTTGGGGCCCCCCCATTCTCCCGACCCGCTCGACACGGCCTGGGTGCCGGTTTAGCCAAACCGATGGTGTGAGCACCCTGTGAACCTTAGCGAAAATGATGGCCGGCCTGCACGCAGTGGAGAGGGGGGGCCGGGTTTATGGGCGGCCCACCCCCCCTTTCCTGCTGGGGGGAAACCCCCTCTGGTGACTGATCACGCACTTCAGTGGGTGTCCCTACCAAAGGTCGAACCGCGGGTCGGGTGCCTGGGGTTACAGCCAATAAGTTCACTGTCACTTATAGGCGGGACCCCAGGCCAATGCCGGCCCTCTTTGATTCAGACCCCCGGTTAGGTCCGCCCACCTGGCGGTCCCGGGCTAAGGGGGGGTTTGTAGAGCCCCAGTAGGGGGGCGCCCCTTGATTGGGGGAAACCGGGGAACCATTCGCCAGGGGGAAAGGCGGGTTAACCTCCCCTGCTTCCCCATAGAAAAAAAAGACCTTCCTGCACCAAAGGCCCGGGGTTTTCCGGGGCATTTCCCCCTTTCCCCCGCCATCTTTCCCTGCGTATCCTTCCCATCCTCCCTTGGGGGGTCCTTCCCGGGATCCCCACCGCTCCCCCCCAATAAATGGCCGCGCGCCAGGATGGCGCACGTTTTGAACTGTTTGTTTATAATTTTGACCATTTTTTTTCGTTTTCAATAAGGGCCGGGAAAACCCAACCCCTATGTCCCTGGGCCTTACAATGCGTAGAAAAAGGGGGCGCCAAATTACCGATTAGATCAACAAGAACAAAAACAATACAAAGGACTGTCAGGCCTGCAAGCAAACGCTTTGAAAAAACAACGACGGAGGCAAATGATCATATTACCGCCCATTTAGGGAAACCAAGATACATGCAACAAAACTAGCGAAAGCCTGGATATAAGAAAATTGGGCAGCCTCATTTATTTATCACTTTCACATGTAATCCTGGGCCAGAAAATTTTCATGCATTTCGGGTCCCAAAGTTTGGGGAAAAGACCTGATTTGAGTATGAGTTTTTGGATTAAGCTGCAGGAATTACTTAAGAGACACTAAAAAATTTTTTGGGTTCATTTTTATATTTCGTTAATTTTAAATTTGGGGCCTTCCCTTACCCACATGCTTTTACTTTTCCCAAATTTACCTAACAACCAGTCTTCAGCCAGGCCATTCTATCCCTTTTTCTGGGGTTAGATCTATTATCATTATCTGTCGCACCCCCAAAACACCTATTCCTTGCCTTTAAAATTTTTTATTTATTTTTGATTTTTAAGTTTTTTTTCTCCCCTTTTTCCCGTCCTATTCATACACAGTTTTTTCGCTAGTATAAAGTGTTTACATAAGAAGTAAAAATATTGTTGGAATACAAAATGGAAAGTTTGAAACTTGAAAAGATTTTTATGAGAGGGACTTCAGAGTTAAGTGTACTCCCCCCTTTTTTAATATTGTGCAGGAATTTAGAAGGAAAATAGGTGTTTAGTTATATATTTCCAAACAAAAGGGAAAAAAGTAAAAGGGTTACATAAGATACAGTATATAAAACACCCGTAAAAACCTCATTTGGAAAATATTGCGGGATTCTTAATTTCAAAAAGCCCCCATTGCTGAAAAAATTTCAGTGAAGAACAAAAGACTGATTCCATGGCTGCAAGATATGAGCTATGAGAAAAACTGAAATAGATGAACATATTTAGTTTGCAAATTGAGATTAAGAGGTGACAAGACCAAATTATTTCAAATTATAAAAAAAAATAGAATAACAGATTCCAGATGTTTCTTTAAAATCAATTCTTTAAAAAAAAACAAACTAAAAAGTTTTGCTTAATACATATAACCACAGACACATAAGTTATATGTTACCAAATAGTGGGAGACAATAGTACTTTAGGAAACTTTGGTTAATGTAATTTTGGAAATTAAGCAAATAAAATATGGCTTTCAAGTTTTTAGGTAATATAAACTGATCTCATCAAAATGTTTTAAAATGCAGTTCAAAAAGAACATTCATACCCCCCAAATTTTAGGTAAAAGTTTGGAAATTATGAAAGTTCGGGGCACTAGGTGAGCTTTTTTAAGTTGAACGTTTTTGATTCACTAACATATAATTCCTTAAGATTCTTGATCTGAGAATTTACACAAATTTTGGGTTAAACTGTGTAAATGGGCAAAGTTAATCCAAAGAATGCTTCTTTTTTTTAAAATTTATATACCCTTTTCAAACATCTACTTAAATGAGTTTTTACAACATCAGAAAATAATTCACAATGGAAACAACTGTAAGTTAACTCATATACTTTTGGGAAAAAATTTTTGAATCATGAATTCATTAACAAAAAACAAACATATAAAAATTTACTTTATGTTGACTATACTGATATACAGGAAAAAAATGAACTTGCGGATGAAAGCAAAACAAAATTATAACAAGTAAAATTGTGAGCATTAGCCCCGTTGGGAAAACTGAAATGAAAAATATTGGTGTTTTTTTTTTTATTTATAGAGGAAACTTTAACATAGTAATAAAACGTTTCCGAATTACAACCAAAAAAAGCACTAATGAGAAAGGTCAACTTGAAACTTGAAGTTTGAAATGTACAGTAATAAATTATCGATGATTTATGATCTAAATTTTAATGAAATACTGTACATTTATTTTTTTTCCCACTGTACATGGTGTAAAAACTATTTGCCCCTTCCTGATTTCTTATTCTTTTTCATGTTTGTCAAAAATGTTTCTGGTCATCAAACACATTTAACCATTAGTCAAATATAACACAAGTAAAAAACAAATAGTTTTTTAAAAGATGGTTTTATTATTTGGGAAAAAAACCAAAATACATGGCCCCGGGAAAAAAAAATTTTCCCCCGTTTAAAAAATAACCAATTGGGTGTATCCCCCTGAGTTCAATTTTCCCTAGCCCCAGGCCCGATTACTGCCACATGTTTCAATCAAGAAATCCAAATAGGAGCTGCCCAAAAAAAGAGAAGTAGACCAAAAACACCCCCAAAAATAACATCATGCCAAGATCCAAAAACAGGAACAAATGAGAACAGAAGTAATTGAGATCTATCAGTTGGGAAAGGTTATAAAAACCTTTCTAAACTTTGGGACTGAACCACAGGAGGCCATTATCCACAATTGGAAAAAAACAGGGAACAGTGGTAAACCCCTTCCCGGATCCGGGTCCCCAAAAATTCCCCCAAAGAGGCAGGGGCCTCACCCAAAGAGGCCAAAAAAACCCCAGGAAAACCCCTTAAAGAACTGCAGGCCCCAGTTCCCCCTTTTTGGGTAGTTTCATGACCCACCATAAAAAGAGATCCAAAAAGGCCGCATGGAAGATTTCCAAGGAAACCACTGAAAACAAAAGAACATTGGGGCCGCCTCAATTTTCAAGAAACATCCAATGACCCGATTTTTTGGGAAAATCCCTTTTGTGGACTGAGAGAAAAAAGTTGAACTTTGGGAAAGGGAAATGTCCGTACATCTGGGAAAAGAAACACGCATTTCAGAAAAGCATAACCAACAGTAAAAAAAGGTGGTGGTAGTGGATGGTCTGGGGTTTTTTTTTGCTTTGGGGCCTGGGAAAGGGTTGGGGATAGATGGAACCAAACTACTGTCACCAAAACCCGGGAGAAATTCCGATCTGTTTCCCCAAATCAAGCTGAAGGATTTGGTCCAACGGACAATGACCCAAAACACACCAGCAAAAACCCCTGAATGGTGAAGAAAACAAAGAAGACTTTGTAGTGGGTATTCAAAGTCCTGACCTGAATCCCTTGAGATGCTAGGGAGGATAAAAAACGGTTCATTAGAAAAAACCCCAAATAAAGCTAATTACAACAATTCTGCAAAGATGAGGGCCAAAATTCCCCCAGAGGGAAAAAATTTTTTTGAAAAATTTATTTATTTTGTTGAAGGGGGGGAACCAGTTTTGGTTAGGGCAATTACTTTTTTACACAGGGTCTAGGTTTGGTTTTTTTCCCCTAAAAATAAAAAAACCCTCATTTAAAAAATGCATTTTGTGTTTTCTTGTGTTTTTTTACCAAGGTTAAATGTGTTTTATGATGAGAAACATTTTTGGGGACAAACATGCAAAAGAATAAGAAATCAGGAAGGGGGCAAATAGTTTTCATACCACTGTTTTAAAACAAAAGCTATTTTTGCTTTTTGTAATATATTTAGACACTAACTTAGACAAAATAATTTTTCAAAAAAACCACAAAAAAACTACAAAAAGGAAAGCTGAAGATTGGGGTCAAGAAGTTCCATAACTAGAAATTTGTAAAAGGGGTTCACACAGCAGGGAAGAAGCTGTGTTTAACCCCAAAAGTATTGTTTGTGATTTTGACTAATTTTGTTAATAAATTTCAATGAAGCTAAAAATCTCTTGACACCCGGGGGTTTTAGCTGGCCACTTTTCACACGGAAACATCTGAGCAATGACATGGTCATTAAGGGAATCAGCCTTTGGAAGTTTTTTCCCCCAACCAAGCGGGCACCACTGTGCCAAGAAACCCGCCCATGACGTTCCTTTTTGATAGATACTTTTTAATGGTAGCTCCTTGTCCTAACAGCAGCAAGAAGTTAAGTAAACATACAAGTGAAGTTAGATGCTATTCTTCTTTTTTGCTTTATATCTTTTTGAATTATATCTTCTTATTAGGGCAACAGAAAATTTTGAGCCAGGAAAGGGAAAAAAACAATTTGAGATTTTCATGATGATTTTGGATTTATAGAGGATCACAAGATGAAAGAGTTTAGTCAATACAACCATATTGGGAAAAAAATTTGACTTTACAACCTATAAAAAATTTTCTTCAATCACCTGACAAGTAAATATAAACAGGAAAGAAGTTTTTTATGATACAAATTTCACAATCTAATAAAAGAAGAAATTCAAATAAAAGAAAACTTTCTCAATATATGTAAAAAATATTTAAAATAAAAATTTCACTTACTGATGTTGAATTTTTTGAATACCACTTTTTTGAGATCATAATTTTTTTTTTAAAATTGGCATTTCTCCTTTTCATGTTTTCATTTTTTCTGAAAAATAAATGAACCCCAATTTAATAAAAGGATAAGTGTCTATGCATGTGTGTGTTGGTCTGGTTGTTGCCCCCATATCAAAGATGGTCAAAAAGCTTTACCACTACTTTTGAGAACCCCATACCAAATGGTATAAACAGAAACATACATTGCATTTGTCATTCCAATAATGATGCATAAAAAACATTGTAGTGATAAAATCATTTTACACAGGTGAGGGTATAAAAAGAAAGCATAATTTTATGGTAATTAATATTTCATGAAGCCCCAGACAGTCACATTAAAAATAACTGAGCTTTACAAACCCCTTTTAAAACTCAATAACCCCCCCAATAGGGTTTTAAATTTTTAAAAAGTTAAAAATCTAGGAATATCTGAAGATAAGAATGAATCAAGATAAAACTTTACATTTTAAAATTCCTGATTCTCTGTATGAAAAGAATCCATTTAAATTGTTTTTTCCATGTAGGGATACCCATGGGCATGATCCACAGTGGGTGAAAGGTTCAATCCAGAAAAGAAAAGACCCTGGTTTTGCAGTTTACCATTTACTGTACTGGCTAGAAAGGGGGGAGGATTTTTAAAAGAAATGGGAACGAGAAAAGTAAAAGTATAAAAAGGGTAAAAAGGAAACAAAGAAACCAAAACACTAGTGTAGAGTTGGGAAACCAGGGTATGCTTGAAAATTTGACAAAAAGTAAAGCCAAAAAAAGTAGTTAAAAAAAAACAGAAAATAATTGTAACTGAGATCAAAATGAGTTTTCATAAATAACTCTAGAGTTTTTAAATTGAATCTAAGACCCAAAAAATTGAGAAAACATTGGTTTAGATGAATGTGGTATTTGGGGCCCGTCCCAAAGGGTGGGAGGAAAGGGTTGTCCCCACCCCAAAAACCCCCACTGGAAGGGGCTGGTGAAATGTATGTACTGTATGTAATCAATTTTTTCCAGAAATGAAATTTCATGAAAAGCCAACAACAAAAAAATTCATATTGAAAAAAGGGCTATAAGCCCGACCCCACAGACTACAGAGGCACGGTTCACACTCAAGATTTTTTTTTATTTTAATTCTTCACCCGGGGGCACACGCCTTCCCTGTGTCCAAGGCCCCCCGTCCAAGCAAAAAAACCCACACAAACCAAACTTTTCCTGCTCCACCACCTTCCCAGGCAACCTGCCCTTTTCCTCCCATTTGGGCCCCGATTGCTGGGAGGCAGGCCCTTATCCCCCACCCGGAAGTGTTCCAGGTGCCTGACCAGCTGGCCCCAATTGCACCTTTTGGGGGGCTGATAAACCATCCAGTGTGGTGGCTGGTTCTCTGGGCCCCCCTAGCAGCCCCCCCATCCCCCAAACCCCGGGTTGTTGTGGTGGACTCCATGTCCCATGGAGCCACGGGGAGATGAGGAGGGGACCACGGGGGAGACTGCCCCAAGCCGGGGAAGGTACCTGTCCATGATGGGACGATGTTCAGAGGGGCCCCCAAGGAGGGCCCTTTTCCCCCAAAATATAAAAAAATAGTATAAATCTTGGGGGGAAACCGTAACATAAGGCAGAAGATGTGTTTTACAGCACAAAAACCCCCACTTGTACAAAATTTAAAATTTCGAGTCTAGTTATAAAACAGAAATTTTTTGGACTGGCAAAAAAAAAAAATTTTGAAATATGGTCTGATATAAAAAATTGTACCTACATAATACAAATTGTTTACTTGTTCCTTTTGTGTTTCCAAAAGGAGGCCATTTTACCAAAACAGTATAACTAGAGGGGTTTTTTTGTGTGTTATAATTTAACACCCCAAAATTTTTTAAATAAGCAGAATCATAGCATTTCTTTTGTATGTAATTTGGTGAAAAAAAATTTTTAAATCATAAATTTAAAACATGAATTCAAATTCCAACCAGGGTAATTTTAAATTGGTATAGTGATGAACACTGTTTTTTTTAATCTTACCCCAAGCAACATGGACACTCGTTTTCAAACCACTTTTTCTTCATCTTTTTCTTATTGCCAAAAAAGCCATTAAATTTCCCTTTGGGCCCCAAAACCAAAATTTTTAATTAAAAAAAAGGAAAAATTTTAAAAAAAATAACAATTTTTTAAATTCCTTTTTAAAAGAAAAAAAAACAAAACACTTGAAAAATTTTAAAATTTAAAAACCCAAAAATTT